>NC_066888.1:11029223-11265217 GCF_022985175.1 Labeo rohita | reverse complement strand
AAAATTGTATACATTTTAAGCACAAAGGTCGAGTAGCACAGGTTCTGGGATGCGTGTCCACGACACTACATACTACTGAATCACGTCGAAAGGTCACGCGGAACTACAGACCCAGTGTTTACAAAGCAAACGTGCAAAGACTAAGGAAGTGCAATTAAGTCAAACACTGTTTATAAAAAAAAAGCTACAGCGACATCGGGCGATTTTGAAGGTGTAGGAGAAAATAAGATGGAGTTTTTCTCCATACTCTACCTCTTTGAGCTGGAATACACAGACGATAAACTTAGACATGATTCGTAGCGTTGTGGACGCGCAACCTAGAGCTTTTGTGCTTAAAAGTATACAAATTTTTATTTTTCAAAAAAATGACAGATCATTTCGCTAGATAAGACCCTTCTTCTTTGGCTGGGATCATTTAGAGCCCTTTGAAATTGCATTTAAACTGCATTTTGGAAGTTCAAAATAGGGGCACCAATGAAGTCCATTATATGGAGAAAAATCTGAAATGCTTTTCTCAAAAACCATAATTTCTTACGACTGAACAAAGAAAGACATGAACATCTTGGATGACAAGGGGGTGAATTATTTGTAAAGTGTTGTTCTGGAAGTGGACTTCTCCTTTAAATTAATTTAGAATATTCCAAAAGGTAATGTTCCAAATTAAAAATGCTAAAATACCAGTTGAGAAACTGGTAAGTGACAGTAGTTAAGTAAGTGGACTTCTTGGAGAACTAAACTAAAAAAGTTCTAAATTATAGAACACAAACATTTTATTTTAGAGCACAAACACTTGAACTGTTCGACCCACTGATGATTTAACTCAAATGATGAAACATAAGGCATGCAGAAGAATCCAGGACCACTGGTTTGTGATGACTGATTTATTGCTCACTCGAGTGGCTAATTGCTACTGTCCAATTTCATTTAATGGAGACTGAAAACTTTTTGTTTATTCTTTAGGAAAAAAAATGATTGAGCAAAACAAATGAGTGGGGATAAAACAAAATGGTGCATTTTGTATTGTGTGCCTAGCAAGTAATTTCTGTTGTTATTATTACTGCTAACTTTTTAGAATTTAAAGGATTAGTTCACTTCCAGAACAAAAAATTACAGATAATTTACTCACCCCCTTGTCATCCAAGATGTTCATGTCTTTCTTTCTTCGGTCGTAAAGAAATTATGTTTTTTGAGGAAAACGTTTCAGGATTTCTCTCCATATAGAGGACTTTTATGGTGCCCCTGAGTTTGAACTTCCAAAATACAGTTTAAATGCAGTTTCAAAGGGCTCTAAACGATCCCAGCCGAGGAAGAGGAGTCTTATCTAGCAAATAAAATTTTCTAAAAAAGAAATACATAAAATGACAGTTTATAAACTTTTTAACCTGAGATAGAAGATGGAATGAGAAGTTTTTCAACCTACCCTAACTGTCTTGAACAGGAATACATGAGTTCACGCAGACCTGGAAAAGATTTTTGAGGTTAAAAAGTATAAAAACATTTTGCTAGACAAGAACCTTCTTCCTCGGGTGGGATCGTTTAAGAAACTTCTTTTAATTGATGACACGAGGGTAAGCAAATTATCAGGAAACTTTTATTCTGGAAGTGAACTAATCCTTAAACAGATTTAATAAAATTACAGCTGGAGAATAAATGACTTTTTCCTCAGTGGTCTCATATGTGTTCAGTGATGCACTATGTCTTGCTTAAAGCTACATGTCTACTAATAGTGCACTAATAGCGTTATTGGTGTACCACATGTACCTTTGGAAGGGTACGAGCTCACAAAACTCTACAACAGTATACATTTGTTCATTGCCAAACCACTTTAAAACCACTGACAGGCTGTGGAAGCTGTAGATGCACTTCTACTGAACTTTAAATGTGATCCATTAAGGGTCACTAAGAGTCCAAAGAAACCTTGCATTTTATGTTGCCATTCATTTGCAGATGATGTTCAAGTTTTCCTACCACTCACTGCTGGAAACATTTTGTACTTCCTTCCTTTTTTTCTGGAACTGTTTCGAAAGCTCCAAATTGTCCTTCTCTAAACATAGACATTCAGTTTTTAATTATAGTTCTTGGAACAAGCATTGAAAAACCTGCATCTTCCAAACTAATGGTTAAAATGGTATAATTGGGGTGGCTATTGTTCTCTGAAGTGGAGGGTGAGGACATGTGATGACTCAATGACTGATGTAGTCTAACTTATCCGTATGGAACTGCTCTCATCTCTACCAGTGCTGACTTCTCTAGTGCGTGGCTCTTTTAAACACAGTCTGTACAGATGCAGGCAGACAGTAAATGAAGCAATTAGCAATCTAGACACAACCCCGCATAACCTAGAATACAAAACTCCATAGTCATTTACCTCTGGCCCTCATTCAAATGATTGCCTGGTTCCGTTTCGTTTTGATTGTGTTTCTGAACGAAATATACGTTACACAGAGAAAGATCTGATAATTTACTGCTAATTTTGATGATGAGAGGAAATAGTCAGGAGATGGGAACATTGTTTATCTGAGATAATGTTGTTGCTCTTCACTTCTCTCTCTTCTCGTCTCTTGGTAGTTTATTTTATTGTCCCTGTCTTGACAAATTATATAGAAGTGCTACGTAACAGTGTCAGCGCTCATAAAGGCAGTTTCAAATAGCTGAGCTCCTAAAACAATGTTTTGGGTTCGACGAGTTAAGTTCTGTTGACAGCATTTGTGAAATCACTGGAGAAAATGATTGAGATGACTAGTTGCTTAGCTAATTAAAAAAGTAAACAATGCTGTTACAGTAAGGCATTTACAGTGGAAGTGGAAGCCAAAGGGACGACACTTTTAGCTATTGCGAGAGAAGCTGACCATTCTAAATCTGAGATTTCTCGAATATTGCGGGTTTACAGTGACACTAATTCATTCAAGTCACCCAAAAAAGCTGTTTGTCCACATAAGACAAATGCACAAGAAGACAGGACAATGCAAAGATTCTCAATGGGGAATTGGTTCAAAACTGCAGCTGGAATTGCTTGCCAGTTCAGTGCTAAATAGGGTAAGGATCTGTCTCGGGATGTTTAAGAGATGTTGGACTGAAAGTGCACTCTATATGACCAAGCCTTTCATCAGCAGAGAGAATCAAAAGGCTAAGCACACTTTTGCTGAGGAGCATGTTGTGTGGAGAGAGCAGAACTAGTCCGAAGTTCACTTTAGTGATAAGAGCAAGTATAAATATAGCTGCAAGCAGCGATTACCAGGGTTCAAGCGTTTTAAGTATTTAAGCACATAAGGAAAAAGACATTACATATTATTAAGCAAGCCTGAAACCACCTAAATCAACTATTTAAAAAAGCATTTTGTCAAATCCAGGTGATTTACCATGGAGATTTTTATAACATTTATGACTGTTATAGCGTCAGCTGTGGTCCGATCTCCCTGAAACTTTGCACGCTTTTTTAGAATCACCTGTCGCATGTACTTAGCTGGTTTTGTGAAGTTTTGAGTTTTCGTTCGGAAAATATTGATAGGACAAATGGTTGCCTAGATATAGCAGTTTTTTTCCCTCTTATAGCACCACCAAGTGGCCAATCTCCTTGATTATTTTTTTTTCCTGCGACCTCAGCTTGAGCTCTTACATACGTGTGCCAAGTTTGGTGAAGATATCTCATTCTGAATAGGAGTTACAGGCATTTTACTAAAAGTGGCCCTGCCCCTTTTGAATGTTTTGGCGTCCCTTTGCCACAGTGATTTGAAAGTTAAACTTTTTTTGATAATTATTAATATTCACTATCCAGAGAATCTTTCTGCGCTGGTTTGGTTGAGAACGGGTGAAAAACCTAGGACTAGTTTGCAAAAGTACATTTGCGAAACACCCAAAAATATCGCTAGGCTCACAATCGAATCTGAGGCAAGCGTTTTGTCAGGCATGAGCCAAGGATTCCAACAACATAAAACACTTGAGCTACGTGCTTGAACCCCTAATTTATTCATGTCTGGTGGGAAACATTTTGTTCGATCTCAAACTGAGGAAAGACTGAAGCCCAAGTGCGTAAAGAAGTTCAGAATTCCAGAAATGTCCTGTTGTATTTTTCACTGCACAAGCAAAAGGAACTTACAGTCAATCATTGAATGTTTTTTTTTTTTTAAACAGTCTTTTGCCATTAAAATTAAAGTTTGTCTTGCAGTGTAGAGTTAATCTAAAGCAAGTATACTAAAAGAACACAACAAATCAAAGTCCTCATTAAAGCCAACAAAGCAAAGCCAATAATGTGCATTACACATCACTGTAAAAACACAACAATCTTCACTGCAAAGGGTACAGTATGCTGAGTGAGCTGACAAACATGGCCTATTATGCCATTGCAGCCTCTCTTATTAAGCTCTGATGGCCATGTGAGTGGCTCCATAAACCTCCTTCAACCAGCTGGAAATGGAGCTCCACCTCCATAATGAGGCGCTACAGTGCAAATGCATTCGATTTAAGTCCCGTACGCCATTTGTAAAGCCTCATACAGCTGTCTCCATGTGGGTGGGTGGGGGTCCTAGCACATTTGCGCTTTTTCCCTCAGGTGTTTCCATCAGCTTTCATCCGTTTAGCTGTTAGCTGCGACCGACAGCTAACTTTTCATTCCTTAATGGCTCCGATAGGGAAAAAAAAAGTTCTCGTTTTCAGCCACAACGCCGAGATTGACGAAGACACCAATCAAAGAGCGAGAAGCAATCTGCGAAAGCTGTAAATAAGCCTTTGGTTTTGAGTCAGGCACAAATGAGCAGTGCAAATGAAGCTTGGACCGAGCGGGAGAGTGTCAAAGGGCTGATGAGGCCCGTCTCCCGCTCGCTTTGACGGGCTTTTGATGCTGGGGGTTGGTCTAAGCCAGTATTTTGCCGGGTTGAGCTGTCGCAATGACATTCAGCAGATCAATGGTGCGCCTGAGCTGATGTGAGGCCGTTGTATCATTCCTCCCAGCAGCATTAAGATGACAACACAACAGCTGCCTTTAAATCTCTGTCACTCTCCCTCCACTGATCAAAGCCCCAGGCTTCCCACTTTTTCTCCTTGTTTCTCGCTCTCTCTCTTGCTCTCTCTGTCTTTGGCATCTCCTAAACATCGTAATATTCTTATCCCCTCTGCGAGAACAGCTTTCAGGCGGAGAGAGACGTGCACACGAGGGTTTGAGAGGGCTATCGCTTCCCGCCGATAACCCGCAGAAGCGGCGGTGGAGGAGCCAGAACCAAAATGAATTTGTGCGAAATCGCCCAACAGGCCTCACTTTTAACTTCTAATAGGAAGATCAAACGTCTACTCCTCTTTCTCTCACCCCTCTCGTCTCCCTCGCCCCTTCTCCCTGCCTTCAGATAAGTCATAAATTAAGATTACGCTCTGACTTTTTAATTAACTCCCAAAAATCCTCACTTCAGCCCTGTTCGCTCCAATTTTCACCACATGGACGGCATAGTTGAATAAGTCTCTCTTCCTCAGCCCGTCACTCTTGGACCGAGGGAACATCATCGATTATGTATGTTGGTGTGTGATTGTACATCCTCATGAAAGTGAAGAGCCCATCACGCCGCTGAGATGTCCGTTAATTTAAAGCTACGAGACAGGCAGTTACAGTGAATTTGCGCTGTAATATAGCCTCAACATCAGTCATTAACTCATCGATTTCCACGCGGTTGGCAACTGCTTTTTTTAGACCCCTATTAAACAGATTCACTCCTTTTAAATCTGTCAGGAATCAGCACTAATAAGGAGGGAAGGCTTCAAATAAAGGCCCATTTTCCTGATGTGGCAGAGGCTGGGCTGCGTGATTGGATGATACATCAGTAATGTTAAATCCCAAGTGGTGCTAATGGACGTCCATATGACACATTTCACTTTCAAGCTAAGGCTTAAACTTCTGACCCATATGGATTTAGAAGCAGAATTCTGACTTTTGGAAAGAACTTTGGGGCGCTTTTCCTGCTTATTCTGTCCAAGAATCGCTCATTTAACCCTTCATGTTATCAGACAGATGTGATCACTCTAGACTGCTCCCTGGGGCGTATAAAAGTCAAATCTCCTGACCCAGAGGAATTTTTGTCATTTATACCTAAGAAGCAGCAATGCAAACATTCTTTTCAACCATACAATGTCTTAAAGGGATAGTTCAACTAAAAATGAAAATTCTGTCATTAATTACTCACCCTCATGTTGTTCCAAACCTGTAAGACCTTTGTTCATCTTTGGAACACAAATTAGGATATTTTTGATGAAATCCGAGAGCTCTCTGACCCTGCATAGGCAGCAACACAACTGACACGTTCAAGGCCCAGAAAGGTAGTAAGGACATAGTTAAAATAGTCCATGTGACATCAGTGGTTCAACTGTAATTTTATGAAGCTACAAGAACACTTTTTGTGCGCAAAGACTTTATTGAACAATTTCTTCTCTTCCGTGTCAGTCTTTGACCCATGGGCCTTGAACGTATCAGCTGCGTTGCACAAAGCTCTCGGATTTCATAAAACATATCTTGATTTGTTTTCCGAAGTTGAACGAAGGTCTTACAGGTTTGGAATGACATGAGGGTGAGTAATTAATGACAGAATTTTCATTTTTGGGTGAACTATCCCTTTAATATGTCATAAACATCCAAATAATCTGACCAGATTTGTTCAGTAGGTAGTGTATAAATATGCATTATCATATAAATTTGTTTGATATGACACTGCATAAAAATAAACAAAATGTATGATGTTATAATGAAACATGATTTTTTAGGTAAGTGAAGGTCCTCCGCTAAACCTAAGTGTGCATTGTCGTATACATTTGTTTGACATGACACTACATAAAAACAAACTAAATGTATGATGTTATAATGAAACACGATTTTTTTGGTAAGTGAAGGTCCTCCGCTAAACCTAACCCTCAGTGGGATGTGAGCAGATTGTACAAAAACATACAAATGTATAAGTATTTGCGAACTATTCACCAAATCATACAATACTTTAACTTACTGTGCTGAATAACCACAGCAGTACTAGGATGACAGTTTAGGTCATATCTATGCACTAATGTCTCCAGTAGCAAACAAAAACAGAGTAAATCACCTTTTGATTTATGATTCCACTGGTGCTTTATCCCAGTTCTCCAGTTACTCATTTTCATTCCTTACGAGACTTTCATTCCTTACGAGCTTGGCTGTCAGAAATATCCCACATTGCATTTCAGTGTAAACAAACATGGCTGTGCACATCATAATCATTTCGCAATGACATAATGATTAGGTTAAAAGCAAATATCATATATTTACCAAGCTAGTGGAAGAAATAATACATTTTTTAATGTAAAAGCCAATATTAAAACACAAAATAAGATATAACAACAAACTAACTAAAAACTACAATTACTCATTTTAAATGTTCGTGAATTTAGGCATCACAACATTACAGTGGTTGGTAAAATGAAGTCATGTTGATATTTATTATAGATAACACTGTGTTATTCATTAGTTATTTAAAGATTAAGTATGTGTTAAATGATAGCAAATGTATTTAAAATGTCAATGATAACTTGTCATTTATCATTTTTACTATTTTAATAGTGAAAATGATACATGGCAGGTAATATGTATTCATCACACACTTTTCAAAAGTTTGGGGTTGGTAAGAGTTTTTAAAGTCTTATTCTCACACAGTCTGAATTTATTTAATTAGAAAAATCATTAGAACAGTAATTATATGAAACATTATTAGAATTTTAAATAATTCTCTATTTTAATTTTCTATTCTAATATATTTAAAAATGTGAATTTTTTCTGAAATTTCAGCAGCCATTATTCCAGTCTTCAGTGTCACATGATCCTTCAGAAGTCATTCCAGTATGCATCTCTTGTCATTAATTTGAAACAGTGATAACATGTTCAGCATTGTTTGATGAATAGGTAATATGCTCAGAATTGTTTTCTAGGAAAAAAAACAACAACAACAACTTACAAACCCTAAAGTTTTGATTGGTAGTATATGTGCAAGACTTTAAGAAGTTTTGGTCTAAAAATAAAGCAAGTGCTAAAGTACTCATGACTAGCATCTAGCAAGCCTGCTGCGATTTCATTTTACAATATTCAAAATAAAATGCGTTAAAATACTCATGTTAGAGCAGGGGTGCCCAAACTCAGTCCTGGAGAGCCAGTGTCCTGCAGAGTTTAGATCCAACTTGCCTCAACACAACTGTCTGGAAGTTTCCAGCATGCCTAGTAAGAGCTTGATTAGCTGGTTCAGGTGTGTCTAACTGTGGTTGGAGCTAAACTCTGCAGGACACCGGTCAGAGTTTGAACACTCCTGTGGGAGAGGAACTGGTCAGACTGCAAGAAAGAAGAATAGCATGAAACACAGTTCACTTTTAATTTAATGTTTAGGGGTGGTCAAATCTGGAATTAGACATAACTTCAAGCCAGGGATCTCCAACCCTATTCCTCGAGAGCTACCATTCTGCTCACTTCAGTTCCAACACTTCTCCAACACACCTGCATGTAATTATCAAGTAACCCTGAACACACTGATTAGCTCGTTCAGATGTGTTTGACTGGGGTTGGAGCTAAAATCTGCAGAATGGAAGCTCTCCAGGAGCAGAGCTGGAGCTCCCTGCTTTAAGCAAATCAGAATATCCAGTGCTATTGCTAGTAAAAATATTCCTTTTCTTGCTGCTAAAAGACAAAGTGCAACATGCATCGGGCGGTTGACTCACAGCCTGTTGATATTCCGCCTGATGCTCAGAAAAGCTAAAAGCTGATTCTCCTGCTCACCAGTGCTGTGTTTACCTCAGCTTACGATCATGCACTGTAACTGTCAAACTAGCTTCAATCCATTACAGCCTCTTAGACCATGTACTTAACAGCTGAGAAGCCAGAAGGAAATCAAGAGTGCTGAACACAAATTGCCGTCATTTGCCTTGAAAGGCACTGAATGGTGAGATGATACAGATAATCCATCTTTCGATATGGGCAAATGTTTAACAGCTGTGATGCGTTGATTACGGCTGTGCGTTATCTCATTCGTCTGCTTGTAAATATCCACACGCGTCCATGCGTCTTCTGAAGATGCTTCGGCCAGGATGCGCTTTAGCAGAAGATCTACTCCGGTTAATTAGAGAGCGTTTTAATCAACACGTGTGCCGCGTGTACGCCACCGCAGTCTTTTCCAGTCAATTACGGGAGGCCGTGAGTGCGTGTTGACTCTGTATATAGGTGTGTGTGTGTTTGGACAACCTCCTTCGTTTAGTAATAGTGTGATGTGTGCGTCGAAATGCACTATGAGATGAAGAGAACAATGACATCATCAACAAAGGGCTTGTCGAGGGCCTGGCGCACCTCTCTAAATTCATTAAGCGAGAGCGTCTGTCAGAGTACCTCTGTACTCCGGAAATTTGTTTATATAGCCTGTTCGCCTCTGATGCAGATGGTAAAATGTGTTGCTAGGAGATGACAGGGTTTGCTTAAAAGCATTCTGCATCACTCCAATTTAAAAGGTGACTATGAAACTTGTGTCGCTGCAAATCTTTGGTTGGTTGGAA
The DNA here is from genome assembly GCF_022985175.1 of Labeo rohita. Lineage (NCBI taxonomy): Eukaryota > Metazoa > Chordata > Actinopteri > Cypriniformes > Cyprinidae > Labeo > Labeo rohita. The sequence continues at coordinate 11,255,689 of NC_066888.1, read as the reverse complement.
ACACGGCACACAAGTAAATGGCAATTTCACATTTCAAATCATCGGCTGGATTTTCTTAAAGGGGACACTGGATGCAAAATTCACTTTTACATGGTGTTTGGATGTAAATGTGTCTTAGCAGTGTGTGAACACAACCACCCTACAATGATAAAAACCCATTCACTCCTTTTGTTTTAATCCCTAAAAACCTAAACAGTCGATTATCAAGCCGTTTGGAATTTTGGAGCAGTATGATGTCATTCTGATCAATTAAGGAGATGTACACCGAAACTGGTCACTGTGAACAGAGCTTTTTTTGACAAGGTAAAAAGGGTGTTGTTTTACATGACCACTGAAGAAGAATGTTAATGATCACAGATCAGCAATCTCCATCCAAAACTGATCATGCAGACCAAACCGTAAGTCACAGTGACTTGAAACTTGGTAGGATGATAGTACTCACACTGCCTACAACGTGACCAAGGATCACCCCAACTGGCCTGACGGGGGTGCAACAGCGAACAAAAGTACGTAATCGCTCATAACTCCTAAATCGTCAGTCACAGGCTCAAGTGTCTGATGTCACTTGGATCCTTGGGTTACACAGGACAAAATACAATGATTTGATTTGATTGCTGGTGAAATTTTTGTGTAATTTGCCACTTTTTTTGTGAACTAGTCCTATGTTTTTGGCCCGATCTGAGCCAAATCAGTGCATCAATAATTATGAAAAAAAAAAAAAAAAAAAAAAAAAAAAAAAAACTTTTGATTCACTGTCACAAAGGTGTGCCAAAACATAAATAAATAAAAAATGAATAAATAAAAAACTTATAAGAGGGAAAAACATGAAAATGGCAATAACTGCGCAACCAATCTGCCTATCGGTGTGCATGGTCTTGGTCTGAAGTGCCACAAGTGTCTACAAGGACATTTGCGTATCTCAAAAAAAATATATATGGCTGCCATGGCTGCAAATTTTGAGCACCTGTTAGACAAGGTTAACGGAGGCCAGATGGAAAAAAACTCAGTGGGCATGGTTGACTTACAGCCCCAAAGGTCTGAGAGAAATTATAAAGAAACTGGCCACTGGGAAGGTGATATCACATTTTTCAAGGGTGCAAACGATTGTACGTTTTTTTATCTGGAAAAAAACACTTCAGTACAATTCTCTAGACTCTCTAGGCCAGGGGTGCTCAACCCTGGTTCTGGAGATCGACTTTTAGAAAACGGGCCTGTCCGAATTTACCCAAAATCCTATAAAGCCTAAAGGAAAACTCAAAACTTTATGAAACCTGCTGAGCTCATGCAACGGGTGTTTCTAAACAAAGTTTTAAGGGGAGCGGCTGGCACTATATCAGTTAAAAAAGTTTAAAAAAGTACTCAAAAATGCTGTATTTCTATGGAAAATGACCTCAATTTGCAGAAACGTACATACGTTCACTCATACACTAGATGTTCCCATCATATGATCGATCTCCTGACTCTGAACAACTTTGCCTCTAGAACCACTGCTGTCAATCAACATTGTTCTTTGAATGTTTGACATTATTTAAAAAACCTACTGTTGTGAACTACTCCTAGGTTTTAAACCCAAACTAAAAAAAGCAAAAACCCTGCTGCCTTAAAATTTTAAGTTCAGTCAACTCAAATAGGTTTAGTCAACTTGAAATGTTAAGTTGTACTAAGTAACAACTTAGATATTTGTGTTTGTTAAACTTAACAGATGGGTAAGTAACCCAGCTGCCTTAAAATTTTAAGTTGATTTTTTTTTTTTTTGAGTTGACTGAGCTTAAAATTTTAAGGCAGCCAAGTTCCAAATTATTTTGACTCAACAAATAGTTTTTTACAGTGTATAAACCATAAACGAAAACTCAAAACTTCACAAAACTGATTGAGCAAATGCGGCACATGATTCTAAACAATCAAGCAAAGTTTTAAGGAGATCAGACCACAGCTGGCAACATATTTAATTTTAGATGTTTCAATATTTAGGTGTCTTAACACAGATGGTTTAAGTACATAGGGCCAATTTTTGAAGGATTTTAAAACAGTTTTATTAAAGCACTTCCATTAATTTATCTGTTAAACATATTAATTAAACATAAAACATATTATATAGGCTGTAAAGTTCTTCTAATTAATTATATGTTTGGTTAATTTTTTTTTTTCTGTTGTAAAGTTGTAAAATTGGATAAAACGTAAAAAAAAAAAAAAAAAAAAAAAAAAAAAAAAGGTTAGTAAAGGCCCATTCACATCAACAATGATGACTTTGAAGATAACTTTATTAGCTTTAACACCAACACACAAAAACTTTAAGTGTGTGCTGCGTTTTTTTTTTTTTTTTTTTTTTTTGTCTATCACTTTAAATGCTTGAACTCTTTAAAATCGAGTGGATTCTGATTGGCTGTCAATGTTTTTATCATTCATCACCTAGAAAAATGTGAAAGTGATTTGAACAATATCATTCGTCTGTGGTTATCAATATAGTTGTGGTGTGGAGTTCCCTTCTCTAATTGAAATAGAATGTTTTTTAAAACTTTTTAATTATCATTACTGTTCTTGGTGAACAAGCCTTGAATATATATATATATTTTTTTTCACAAAAAAACTTGTTAACATATATTGTTTACATCTTGGGGCTTTACTATTGAAACAGTAAGTAGTTTACTATTTACACATTGCCCACATTCAACTGAACTTACCTTGTGCTGAACCCAGAATATTCCTTTCAAAACCCTGGTAGATATACTTATATCTGTGCTACCTAAGCGCAAAAGCATCAAGGACTGTACTACCTTTGATCGGTTGTTTATGAACATGTCTATTAATTTGCCATTAATAAATCTTGGCATTACACTAGCGAGGAAAACAATTAAAATCTTATCATGCTAGTCTCAGAGGGGCGCAAAGCATGACTGTTTGACTGGGATCCTGCTGGTAAAAAACATGATGAGCTCCTTTCATCGACATGAAACTCTCCAAAGGGACAGAGCCACTGAAGGAAAACTAGCATTTCTGTTTTAATGGGAATGCTGGATGTAGCAGTGGCGTGTGTGGTGGGCTTCTAAATGGAAGGCGGAAAAGTCCTCTCTGTTTGCGTTTTCAGTCCAAAGTATGTTTACACAGTTTCTTGGAAATATGGAAACCGTTTACCAGAAACCAATTCTGCAATATTTTTGTCTACACAGTAAACAATGATTTTTCTAGATTATTAGAGGACTTTTTTCCCCCAAGAAAATACTATTTCATTCTTTCTACTTCTACTCAAAATCTCTTATTTAATTCAATGTGTTACTTGCTGTTTCTTTTATAATTTTGAGTATATATAAACATAATAATTCTTAATTTCATACACTTTTTAACATTTTTACAAAATTTAAAAACAATTAAAGAGAATGAACATGTAGATTATATTCTAAAAGGCATTCCTATTGGATGTTGTTGTTTAATGTAATATTTGTCACTCAGATTTTTAGGATAATTTTAATTCAATTCAAAATTAAAATTTATTTGTATAACGCTTTTCACGATACATATCGTTGCAAAGCAACTTTACACCAAATTGACATTTTTACAATATATGTAGTAGTAGCTTGATGTACATATGGTAGAGATGTGTGGTAAAGATCAATTAATGACGTAATCAAACAGACAAAGAACACTATAAATTAGTAGCAGATTTTAGATTAATTTCATGCATTTTTAAATATATTTTATATTGCTTGAAAAATAACTTCAATAATACAGTATCAATACTTATACAATATTAACAAATAAAATAAAACTGTAAAATAAATAAAATAAAATAAATAAAAAAATGGTGCAAAGTAAAAATATGAAACAACAAACAAACAATTTTCATGCATTTTAAAACATATTTTTACACTGCTTGAAAAATACAATAATGCAGTACCATTACCCATACAAGATTACCAATAAATAAAATAAAATAAAATAAAATAAAATAAAATAAAATAAAATAAAATAAAATATGTCATAATGAATAACTGAATGAATACATTATGTAGATTTTTAGGTTAATATTAGATTAATTCCATGCATTTTAAAACATTTTTTTTACACTTCTTAAAAAATACAATAATGCAGTACCATTACCTATACAAGATTACCAAAAATAAAATAAAATAAAATAAAATAAAATAAAATAAAATAAAATAAAATAAAATAAAATAAAATAAAATAAAATAAAATAAAATAAAATAAACAGTGCAAAGTAAAAATATGAAACAAGCAATTATCAAATTTAATATAATGAAAACATTATTAAATTCTAACAGGCATTTCTATTGGATGTTGTTGTTTTATGTAATGCAATATATGTCACCAAGCAGATTTTTTTGGTTAGATTAATTTAATGCATTTTTAAACATAGTTTTACATTGCCTGAAAAATAACTACAATAATACAGTATCACTACCCAAACAATATTACCAAATAAAATAAAATAAAATAAAATAAAATAAAATAAAATAATAAAATAAAATAATGCAAAGTTAAAATACGAAACAAGCAATTATAAAATTTAACAGAATGAATACATTATGTAGATTTTTATGCAGATTTTTAGGTTAATATTAGATTATTTTTATCCATTTTAAAACATATTTTACACTGCTTGAAAAGATTACCAATAAAAAAATAAATAAATAAATTAAATAAAATAAAATGTCATGCATATGAATAAAAAAAGAACTAACTATAATAATACAGTATTATTACCTATACAAAATTACAAAATAAAATAAAATATTGCAAAGTAAAAATATGAAACAAACAAATATCAAATTTAACATAAATAATACATTAAGTAGATCATATTCTAACAGGCATCTCTATTGGATGTTGTTGTTTTATAATGTAATATCTCTCATTTAGCAGATGTTTAGGCCAGATTTGAGGTCTAGATTTTTCTCTCCCCCTCCTTCTCTTTCACCGCCTTGTATGTGCTCTTTCCCACCAAATGTGTGTGAATTGGCGTACGGATGCATTTTATTTGTTGTCTGGGTCAACATCGAAGGCCTTACAAATTTGGTTGGTGAATTTTCCAAGAACACTTCATTGTTTCCAGAGTGCAAAAGGAGAGGGGAAATATTCAGAAGGAAATGGACAGAGAAAGAGAGAGTTGTCTCGTGTGAGAAAGAGTGAGAGAGAAAGTGAATGGGCCACAATATTCCCTTTCTTAGAGAAGTCTCCTCTTTAAATTACTCTAACTTTACAACAGCAGATTCAGCACATATTTCTCTACAATCACTCTGTGAGAGCCGGGTTTTATTGTTTGGAATAGCAGGGTATAAGACCAGCACTGTGTAGCAGCTAATATAAAAACAGAGGACCGCTGCCATACGCATAAAACACAAACAAGAGAAACACCTTGGTTAAGCACACTCATTTCAGACTGCAGAGTGAAAGGCTGTTAAGTTTAAGATAAATAAATTGTGCAAAAACACTTTTAACTAGATATGTGATCTATTGCTGAGTTTTCTCAGAGGCAAAAAAGGGAAATATAATACAAAAGACGACATTTTGACTGTTAATATACTGTGTATACTTTAAAGTCAGCATGAAATGAAATTTCACTCTATATATTATTATTGTGAACAGTTTATTCATGCATATGTTTCATCTGTTTTATTCCATATGGAAAAAAAAGTCGCTACTTTCTTTTTCATTATGACTTTCTAAGCAGACGGGTCATGCTCATTCACAGCCACACTTCCTGTGGAAAATAAAACAAAAGAAAGTACAAAATCAAAAGGAAGTATCAAAATGTTAAAGCTCCTATTTTAAACAAAACAAAACATGTATGGTTTTCACTATCTGTCCAGTTCAGTTGGAAATGTATATGGTTTATTTAAAAATGCATTCTGTATAAATACTCATATATTAAACTATAGAAATGTTTTCTTACTATATATTTTGTCTTATTTAACCAGTATCTAAGCATACTTAAATTAAGATACTTTAAGCAAGATACATAAGACATAAAGTCTTGTTTTCTGAAAAATCTATTAAAATTGAATCACTTTAAGCATAAAACAACTATCATTAGAATAAGAAAAAATATTGAATAAATGAAAATTATTAGTCGTGTTTGTCTTTGCATTTTCTACTTATTGACCTATTTATTTATTTTTTATTATTATTATTATTATTATTATTATTTTTTTTTTTATTATTATTCTTGCAAATAAATTAGCCTTGGAAAAATGACTAACAAATAAAATAAAATAAAATAAAATAAATATAAAATTAAATAAATAATTTGTGCAATTAAATACTGAATAGGGATGTTCACAAGTACGGAACCCCGTTTCCGCCACTGTATAAAAAAAAAAAATAAATAAATAAAAAATATCTCACAATTTTTACTTTTTTCTCGGAATTGTGAGATATAAACTCATAATTGCGAGTTATAAAGTTAGAATTGCGTGATATCACAATTTTTACAGTCACAGTTTTGACTTTTTTCTTAGAATTGTGTGATATAAACTCACAACTGTGAGACAAAAAGTCAGAACTGTGAGATATAAACCTGCAATTGTGAGTTATAAAGTCAGAATTGCAAGACATAGTCACAATTCTGACTTTTTTTCTCAGAATTGCATAATATAAACTCTCAATTGCGAGTTATAAAGTCAGAATTGTGAAATATAGTCACAATTTTGACTTTCTTGTCTTAGAATTGGGTGATATAAACTCACAACTGCGAGAAATAAAGTCAGAATTGCAAGACATAGTCACAATTCTGACTTTTTTTCTCAGAATTGCATAATATAAACTCACAATTGTGAGAAATAACGTCAGAATTGCAGAATATAAAGTCACAATTCTGACTTTTTTCTTGCAATTGCATGATAAAAATGCACAATTGTGAGAAATAAAGCCAGAATTGCAAGATATAAACTCGTAATTGTGAGATATAAAGTCACAGTTCTCACTTTTTTCAGAATTGTAAGATATAAACTCACAATATCTCGCAATTCTGACTTTTTTTTTTCTCACAGTGGCGGGTTATTGTTTATTGAGTTTATATCTCACAATTTTTAGATAAACAGTTGCAATAATCTTTTTTTTATTTTTTATTCAGTGCTGTTCTGAAAACTAAAATGACAAATGGGGCACCCATTACTTCATGAAATTCCCAATGCCGTTTGGGAGAGGGCCTAGTTGTTAAGAGAGTTTATTTTATTTTTTATTTTTTCCTCCTTTGGTCTTGTCTTATCTTATCTAGGAAACCAGGACTGTCACTAGTGCCCTATCCAAAAAAAGAAGAAGAAGAAAAAATAAAAAATAAAAAAAACGCATGATGGTCCTGACTGTTAATATTTATGCAACTGAAAAACAAAAAATGATATAACTGCTCAAGACGTGATCCCAAACACCCTCACTAGTCACTACCATTTTGCAAAAACAGATTTTGTAATGCCAGTCTGTAAGACTGTAGGACTCTTCTTCAATAACACACTCACACACACATTGTTCACACATACTTCAGGGCCTCTGAGATGGTGCCGCTTTTTCTAACAAACTTCCACCTCATTATTTATTTTTATAATCCTGTCAAAATGCATAACATCTTCCTCTGAGAGCGAGCGAGAACGACAAACAATCCCATGGGCATGAGAACCAAAAGTGTGACAAGGCTCTCTCAACTCCCCGCTCTGCTCGTTGCTGTTGGTTACACCATTCCCCGCCGCGCTGCGTGTGTGACGGCAGGAGGAGGGGGATCTCACCATTGGACATGTGTTTGTATACAGGACGGTGTGTGTGTGCGCATGTATATGTTGTGTCTTACACTTGTGCTCTGAGGGACCCTGCGCAGATTGTTGAGCCCTACACTGAAATCCCACATTAATCCACTCACTTCATCGGAAAGCTGCAGGATCGGTTAGCAGCCGATAAAGAGGCAATGCTGGTAGAACTGATAAAGGAGACTTCAATCACAAATTAATACTGATAATTCCTTGTCTTTTTACTGCCACCCTGTATCTCTTGCTTACACACACTTGCAGTAAACACACTCAAAAATCGGGTCATAAACAGTTTTCCACTCTTGCTTAATCACCCGTCTGTGCTTTTCTTCACTCTCTCACAAACACAAACATAAACACACACACAAACACACAAGGTCAGAGTAGGGCTGGGAATTTATATGCAATGGGGATTTAGCATTTCCCTTCTCAATGGAAACAATTCATCAACGACATCACCACTGAATTTATAACCTCTATAGGATAAAAGCTTTTATCACCACTTTACTTCAAGTCTATACATGCATACGTATTATAAAAATCCTTGATGCCATATAATGCCTTATAATAAACATTGTAATGCATTGTCTCTTTTCATAAACAATAGTAACCTCAGTTTTAATCATCTATAATACTTGCATATTTATGATTACATCTTTAAAAGCCCTCTTATTGTTATTTTGAATATTATTATATATCAATATTAAGTTTTTTTGCTCCAAAGACTGTATTTGTAAGCAATATCACACAAATAGACATCAGATATTGCTGTATATCGGCACGGCTGTGATTCGGCTGTAGGCACGAGGCACAGAGTGCCGATATGCAGCCATATCTCACGTCTACTTGTGTGATATTGCGTTTATACAACAGTTCAACGGCATGAGTGTGTAAATACCTAAACAAAACAACGGAGTGTATTTAAAAGCCCTCTTTTGTGCAGAACTAATTCCTTCCGCCATGGATTCAAATTTAAAGTTGACAGTTTAACAGCTGAGACCAAGCCTCCATTACTGATTCCAAAATGTTACTTTAAAACTAGTAACGAAGGAATGTTGAGTTGATTCTTTAAAAGCTTATTGTGTTACTGTGTTAAAAGCAGTGTAATGTGTGTAGTAGATATGATAAGAGAGAGAGAGATGGACTGAATTTGATGCAGCATTCATTCTTCAGATCAATCTCATTTCAGAATAAACATTCGTTTGAATATCTGCTGAGGAGAGTGATATCTTTGTCGTAACGTTAATATACTTTCATCTTTTAAGGGTGATTTTGCTGCTCAGTGCATTTGTTGGCTGCGTCAAGCTGTTGTTGAAACTAAAAATAACTTCCGTTTATAGCATTTATTTTTCAATTTATACGTGTTTAATGCTGATTCATAAAACAGTGAATTGTCGCCATCTATTGGCGGAACAATGTTAATAAAATCACCTCATTAACACACAACATTTCTCAATACTGTTATTTATATGAAATATCATTTATTGAATAATAATATTTAATAAACAACAAGGCAAAGACACAAAGGCAGCGCTCTGATATACAGCATTGAATTTACATAAACATGCGATTTTGCCAAAACTATCTTCTCTGGAACAAACAATAGATTAATGAGACCAAAGACTGCCTGTTAGATTTACCCAAAACAAATTATATCTCATGTTTAACCACTATAGAGACATCAGAGCCAATGGTAAACTCCAGAAGATCTGGTCGAGGTGAGGCGCTCTGGGCGGGTTCATGATCGCAGAACGGCCACTGACGCATGTTTTCAAATAGACGTTATCTTTATTAACAAACTGCGTATTCGAACTATAAACAAGTACATTCTCCATTGAAAACCTCTTATAACTACATTCTGTGACAAAAAAAAAAAATATATATATATACACTACCGTTCAAAAGTTTGGGGTCAGTAAGACTTGTAATAGTCTTTAAAGAAGTCTCTTATGCTCATCAAGGCTGCATTTATTTGATTAAAAATATAGAAAAAAAACAGTAATATTGCAAAATGTTTTTACAATATAAAATAATGTTTTTTATTTTAACATACGTTAAAATAGAATTTATTCCTGTGATGAAAAGCTGAATTTTTATCAGCTGTTACTCCAGTCTTAAGTGTCACATGATCCTTCAGAAATCATTCTAATATGCGGATTTATTATTAGAATGATCAATGTTGGATAATATCAACAGTTGTGCTGCCAAATATTTTTTGGAACCTGTGATTTTTTTTTCAGGATTCTTTCATGAATAACAAGTTTAAAAAGTACAGTGTTTATTCAAAATATAAATATTTTATAACAATGTAAATAATTTATTATTAACTTTCAATAAACTTTTAATTATTAACTTAATACATCCTTGGTGAATAAAAGTATTAATTTCTTAAAAAAAAAGAAAAAAAAAAGAAACAATAAAAATGTACTGACCCCAAACTTTTGAACGGTAGTGTATATAATAATAAAAATAATAATTATAAAATGGTACTGGATTTGGGCGTCCAGCATGACACTTGCTGTAAGAAGTACCGCAAGTGGAGGGATACGATTACAAACTGTGGAACGCTGTTGGAGCTCCGATATCACTCTAATATGGCACTCTTATCAGCCAATCAGGTTTGAGGACCAGAAGGCTTGGGCTCAGCTCTTCAACTCTCAACTGTAGATTTGAATCCATGGCGGAAGGAAGTAGTTCTGCACAAAAGAGGGCTTTTAAAGACACTCTGTTGTTATTTCGTTTATGTATTCACACACTTGTGCTGTCAAACTGTTGTTTAAACACAATATCACACTCATAGACGTGAGATATGGCTGTATAACGGCACACTGTGATTACCTATGGCTGAATCATAGGTGTGCCATACAGCCATATCTCACGTCTACAAGTGTGATTGTCTTTGGAGCAATAAAACTTTATTTATAATAATAACAATAATAATAATACTTTATTATTATTTTTTCTTTTAAGTTTTGTTGTTCCAAAGATTATATATTACAATTTATAATTTCTATTTAAATATATATTTAGATATTTTAACATTTTCAGCATTATGTCAGTCTTCAGTGTCACATGATCCATCAGAAATCATTCTAATATGGTAATATGATGCTCAAGAAACATGTATTATTATCAGTGTTATTTGATTATTAATACAATTTTCTGAAACCTGATTTTTCTTTCTTTTTTTCTTATGTAATTAATTCTATATATAATAATATAAATTTTCTTGAAATAGAGCTTTTACTTGAAATAGAAATATTTTATAACAAAAAAAAACTTTTTACTGTCACTTTTTAACCATTTAATGTATCCTTGCTAAATAAAAGTATTATTCATAAATAAATAAATACTGCCCTTTATTTCAAATGTAAACCTTTATTAAACTAAGTAAAAATGTATTATTGACAATTATTGATGATCATTACTGACATTTTAAACATGATGTATTAGTTTTTAATATTATTTTATTTTATTTTATTTCATTATTTTATATATTTAATGTTTGCAGTGTTTAGATTTTCATTATATATGTAATCCTGTTTCTTCTTATTGACCAATTTTTGAATTTACCTCATTCTTGCCAAGAAATTAGCCTTGGATGATCAAATCAAAAAATAAAATAAAATGAATAAAATAAAATAAAATAAAATAAAATAAAATAAAATAAAATAAAATAAAACAAAATAAAATGATGACGTGTAAATGTTTAGCTGTTTGTACTGGAAAACAAGACAAAAGTTAGATTTTTTTTTTTTTTTTCCTGCAGTGTTTTTCATATATCTGTATGAAAATTAGTAATCCTGTTTATACTTATTGACGTATTATTAATTTACCTTGTTCTTACCAAGAAATTAGCCTACTATTTATAGGACCATAAATAATAAAATAAAATAAAATAAAATAAAATAACGGTAGTGTATATAATAATAAAAATAATAATTATAAAATGGTACTGGATTTGGGCGTCCAGCATGACACTTGCTGTAAGAAGTACCGCAAGTGGAGGGATACGATTACAAACTGTGGAACGCTGTTGGAGCTCCGATATCACTCTAATATGGCACTCTTATCAGCCAATCAGGTTTGAGGACCAGAAGGCTTGGGCTCAGCTCTTCAACTCTCAACTGTAGATTTGAATCCATGGCGGAAGGAAGTAGTTCTGCACAAAAGAGGGCTTTTAAAGACACTCTGTTGTTATTTCGTTTATGTATTCACACACTTGTGCTGTCAAACTGTTGTTTAAACACAATATCACACTCATAGACGTGAGATATGGCTGTATAACGGCACACTGTGATTACCTATGGCTGAATCATAGGTGTGCCATACAGCCATATCTCACGTCTACAAGTGTGATTGTCTTTGGAGCAATAAAACTTTATTTATAATAATAACAATAATAATAATACTTTATTATTATTTTTTCTTTTAAGTTTTGTTGTTCCAAAGATTATATATTACAATTTATAATTTCTATTTAAATATATATTTAGATATTTTAACATTTTCAGCATTATGTCAGTCTTCAGTGTCACATGATCCATCAGAAATCATTCTAATATGGTAATATGATGCTCAAGAAACATGTATTATTATCAGTGTTATTTGATTATTAATACAATTTTCTGAAACCTGATTTTTCTTTCTTTTTTTCTTATGTAATTAATTCTATATATAATAATATAAATTTTCTTGAAATAGAGCTTTTACTTGAAATAGAAATATTTTATAACAAAAAAAACTTTTTACTGTCACTTTTTAACCATTTAATGTATCCTTGCTAAATAAAAGTAATATTCATAAATAAATAAATACTGCCCTTTATTTCAAATGTAAACCTTTATTAAACTAAGTAAAAATGTATTATTGACAATTATTGATGATCATTACTGACATTTTAAACATGATGTATTAGTTTTTAATATTATTTTATTTTATTTTATTTCATTATTTTATATATTTAATGTTTGCAGTGTTTAGATTTTCATTATATATGTAATCCTGTTTCTTCTTATTGACCAATTTTTGAATTTACCTCATTCTTGCCAAGAAATTAGCCTTGGATGATCAAATCAAAAAATAAAATAAAATGAATAAAATAAAATAAAAAATAAAATAAAATAAAATAAAATAAAATAAAATAAAATAAAATAAAATAAAACAAAATAAAATGATGACGTGTAAATGTTTAGCTGTTTGTACTGGAAAACAAGACAAAAGTTAGATTTTTTTTTTTTTTTTCCTGCAGTGTTTTTCATATATCTGTATGAAAATTAGTAATCCTGTTTATACTTATTGACGTATTATTAATTTACCTTGTTCTTACCAAGAAATTAGCCTACTATTTATAGGACCATAAATAATAAAATAAAATAAAATAAAATAAAATAAAATAAAATGTAATTTTTATTTTATTTTAATATAATTCATTATTAACATTTTGAATATGTATTATTGCTATCACTCAGCCATCCTGCTGATGTCCACAACCCTTTCTAATGCATTCTACAGGCTTCAAGCAAAGTGTTACTCTATTGAATCCATTGAATTTCATCTTTCTCTGTAATAGTGAGATGATCAAACTCTTGCGCGCAGAATCTCGCTTGGATGAGCGCTCGCTGTTCAACTAAGAGTCTCAAATCCTTTAAGCCTGATCCTAAATCAGATCCACCATCAGTTAGTTTAACCAGTGTGGAGGCAGCTCATCTGATCCCAGATCAGGATCAACCTTTGATAACCGCTTCCAACCTGCTCGACTAAATGCCTGACCCCAGATAAGATGGGCCGGGCTGAGTCCGGATCGCTTAGAATCAGGTATTCACGGCTTATGTTCCCGCCTGCGCTCCTGACAGCGCGATCTTGTCACTGCAAGGAGCAGATGCATTACATTAATCAATGTTAATGAAAGCTCGCTCTAATTGTTAGCGCCTGCGTGTGCGCATGTATACATGAGGGAAAGCAGGAGCGCGAGAAAGCGCCTAGGCGAACATGTGACTGCTTGTGTATGCTTGAGCGTGCGCGTGTGTTCGCGTGCAGCTGTTGTCTCATTGCTATGCAGTTGGCATCGACCTCACTAAAATAGGAAGCAATTACACTGTGAACCTGCAGTTAAAGTTTGAGTGGCAGCTGATGTTTAATGCATGTGAGACAGAGCTGCGGGGTTACAACCGTGCACTCGGGATCCTGCGGTTCTCCTGCAGGACAATACCCCAGCAGCCCAGATCGGCCACTCGCTCCCAGCCGGATCCAAATAATTCAGGTTAGATGATCCGCGGTGGCACGTTTCCCGCATTGTTGCCACTCAAGAGCCGCAAGATCTTTAACCCCATAAAGCCTACTGTGTCATATTCTTTCTGTCATTTTATTGGTAGTTTATAATTTTTTTTTAGCAAGTTATTTATTTATTTTCATTTGTAGTAGTTTTATTTATCTATCAATATATATCTACAGCTATATGGTTTTTATTATTTTTCGTTTCAGTTTTAGTTAAGTTTTTAGTTAAGTTAATCCAATATGAGAAATGTTGCACAAATTTTATTTATTTTATTACAGTCAATGCTAATTTTATTTTAAACAATTTTTTTTATGTAATTACTTTTATATTTGTATTTTTATGTAAGTAATTGCTATACTGTTATAAAAATATCACATTACAAGCTATCGGAATTTCACCTTTTTGGCCACATATTAATAACCGCACCAAATTGCATATTTTTCTCATCCTGGGCTTCTGATTAAAGAGTTTTTATTTTTATATTTCCTTCATTTTAATTTCAGTTGAAGTTAATTTTTCCCCATTTGTCATATATATATATATATATATATATATATATATATATATATATATATATATATATATATGGTCATATGGTTTTTTAAAGTAATTTTCATTTCCATTTTTTTCCCATTTGTCATATTATATATATATATATATATATATATATATATATATGTGGATATATGGATATATGGTTTATTTTAATTAATTTTCATTTCCGTTTTAGTTCAATTAAAGGAAAGTTTTTAGTTAAGAAATGTTATTTTATTTTATTATTTCATTTATTTTTAACTAAAGTTATAACTTTTATTATTATTATATTTTATTTTATTTTATTTCAGTAAATATTTATTCTGAATAATTTTTTAATGTTTTTACTTTTAGTTTAATTTGTAGTTTTAGTTAACAACTGATATTTAGATTTTTATGTAAATAATCTGCTATACTGTTATAAAAAAATCTCATTACAAGCTATCAGAATTTCAAATTTTTGGCCACATAAATATGAATAACCTCACCAAATTGCATTTTTTGCTTATTCTGGGCTTCTAAATAAAATTGAGTTTTTATTTTTATATTTCCTGTTTTCATCTTAATTTCAGTTAAAGTGTCATTTTTTGTCATTTATCATAGTTTTTTTTTTTTTCTTTTTTTTAAATTTTCATTTAAGTTATTATAGTTCAAGGAAAGTTTTTAGTTGCAAAAATTTTATTTTATTATTTTATTTTATTTTATTTCAGTGAATATTCATTTTATTTTTATATTATTTTAAATGGTTTTACTTGGAGTTTAATTTTCAGTTTTAGTTAACTATAATAAGGTGACAACTAATATTTATATTTATATTTTTATATAATCTACTATACTGTAATAATAATAATAATAATAATAATAATAACTCATTACAAGCTATCCGATTTTCAACTTTTTGGCCACATAAATATCACCAACTGCACCAAATTGTATGTTGTTGCTAAATTGGGGCTTCTGAATAAAATTGAGTTTTTGTTTTTTTCCTCCTTGAGTGAGAACCATATTCTCATTATATCATACTATGCGAGCCTTAAAAGCTAGATGTTTTGAATAAGATCCTAAACATATAACACACGTGCAGTATAATATTAAATATTTTGTCTGAAAACTGTTCCATTTCAAAAAATTAGTTTTTTTGAGCATTACAGGGTTAATATCCACATAAAGCCATCAAAAGATGGTTACTCATGCAGCGACAGGGTAGTTAGATGCTGCAGCCAAGAGAAATATTAAATAATGAACTGTTATGGAGAATAGAAAAACCATGTAGTACATCCGGAAAAGCCATTTGCTTGCTTGCCTCACGCATGAGTGAGCTGCTGTTTCCCATCAACCTTTAAGTGTGCTTTTCTATTTGCTAGTATTCTGTGAAGATCTGTGTAGTTCTCTTTAACTGTTATAAAGAGAAGGGCAAAGGGAGTACAGGTTAAAAGCTTGTATTTAGGTAAACAAGACCTTTCAGATGGGAGTTCATCAGAGGATACATGCGTGCAAAAAAGGATTTTTATATAAAATCTACAGTTCAGGCTCTAAAATCTGAGGAAGTCACACACCTGTGACCGCACACCAACTGAATTCTACAGTTTATTAATGCAGTAACTTAGGTTAATGAACTCTATTAGAGCTGGGCGGTATAATGGTAAATAGTGCATGGCAGTGAAATGTGTCACCTAGATTTTGCTGTGTCATTTATATATTTGCACCAAGAACCAAGGAACGAGTAATAAATAATTACAGAGCAGAACGTGCCTCAGAATAATCATGTTGTTTGTTAAGCCCAATGCTATAGATGTTAGCAACTGCATATAACATATTTAGATATTATTTTTTTACCCATTAATATAAAAATAATAATATAGTACATTCATTATATTGAAGAAATTAATGCTTTTATTCAGCAAGGGCAATAATTTGCAGTTGAAGTGTTTATTTGAATTATTATTATGGAAGATTGTTGTTGTTGTTTTATTGTATTCTATGGAAGCCAGTTTGATACTGAACCACTAAATAAAAGTAAAAAAAAAAAAAAAGAAGATAATTGTGACTTTTTAATCACACAATCAGTTTTTTTCCCCCCAATTACATGATACATACTTGCAATTCCGACTTTTTTTTCCTCTGAATTATGTGATATAAACTCGCAGTTGCAAACTGTGATACATTTTTGCAATTCTGACTTTTTATCTCAGAAAAGCATGACATAAACTTGCAATTGTAAGTTATAAAGTCAGAATTGCGAGATGCAAACTCACTATGTTTACTTATTTCTCAAAATCGCGTTTATATCTCAATTCTGACTTTTTTCTCAGAATTCCATTTGTCTCGCAATTCTCACTTTTTTCTCGCAACTTTCAAGCTTATATGTCACAATTATGAATTGATAACTCACAATTGTGTGTTCTAAAGTCAGAATTGCGAGATAGAAATGGAATTCTGAGAAAAAAACTTGTGAATTTTTCCTTAGAACTGCCAGTTTATATACCGCAATTCTGAGAAAAAAGTCAGAATTGCAAGATGTGAACTCACAATTGTGAGAAAATAGTCAGAATTGTGATATAAAAAAGTTGCAATTTATTGTTTTTATTTTTTATATCTTGAAATTCTGACTTTTCTCCGACTCGCATGATATAAATTCACAATTGCAGCTTATAGTCTGAATTGCAAGGTGTAAACTCAATCAACAATTATCGCAATTGCAAGTTTAATTTCGCAATTCTGAATTTTTTCTCAGAATTGCGTTTGTATCTCTTAAGTCTGACTTTATAACTTGCAGTTGTGTGACCTAAAACCAGAATCGCAAATTTATATCAAATTTATTAATTTGCAAGATATAAACTCACAATTGTGACTTTTTTTCTCAGAATTGCACATTTATATCCCGCAATTTTGAGAAAAATGTCAGAATTGCAAGATGTGAACTCACAATTCTGAATTGCGAGATATATTTTCGTAATGCTAAGAAAAAACTCTTAATTTCAAGATATAAACTCACAATTGTGACACTTTTTTCAGAATTGCGAGTTTATGTTCCACAATTCTGACTTGTGAGATGTGAACTCGCATCAAAAGTGAAATAAAAAGTCGTATTTACCTTGTTTTTATTTTTTAGTCACTGGCAGAAATGGGCTTCCATAGTATTTTTTCCACAATTTTGTAAAAAAAACAAAAAACAAAACAATAAGCAACGAGACAATGTGCACTACAGTACATTTTCCTCATGGTTAAGCGGATCAGTTGGAAAACAACTGTAACAATTCACAATCTATTGCATAAAATACAGCAAGACATCACCGTTGCTCTTTTTTCACCATCAAGCTGTTCAAGATACTGTCAGACTGTTTTCTGGATCACTAGAATATCTATAAGCTCTTTTGGTGGGCGGCAGTCGTGTTGGGTTCAAACAGGAAGTCAATGTGGCATTCTGAAACCCAGGAAGTGCCTAGGCTCATCAGGAGGCTTATGATGATAGACAGGCATTATTATTATTTCAATCTGAGATATACTCTTCCATATTCTTCGCGTGACAGCCCATCATAACGCTGACGGACTATCTCTGGCCTCAAACAGAGGATGATCTGCTGAAACCATGGAAACCAGATGAGTGAGCGATTTGACGAGTGAAATAAATGGGCCTCTCCCGGAACCGATGATGCGTGGAGCCAAAAAAAAAAAGAAGGAGCATTTCGGGGCAAGGACCGCGTGTAAACGCACTTCTAAACTTCTTTTAAAGAAGGTTTTGAAGCATACCTAAGCTTCATTGTCACTCCAAGTAAGGATTCATTGTCATATTGTGAGGGATTTCGGAAAGTCTGCATTTTCTCCAGGACTAATCTGTATTTGTGAGGATTTATGGCATTTAAGTCATTTTTCCCAGTCAGAAAAGCTCATTTTTGAGGGTGTACGTGAGGGGGTGTGCTCAGGATATGCACTCTATAGTGTAGGTAATGGGCTAATAATTAATGTTTGATATAATAATTGAATGTGATCCGTTCCCAGCTGTGCTGCCGTATACCGAACGGTATAATTACCATCCGAGAGCCTTGGGGCAGCTCGTGCTTATTTAGAGTGAAAGCACTTCTGTTTGCACGAAAAAGTGAAGATTAGGCCACGCTTCTATCCAGTTTTCTCCCAGCACTGTTGGCGAGAACATGTTTATTTTCTTAAGATTAGTCATAAACTGAGAATATTTGTGTTAAAATGAGAGGACTGTAAAGCGAGAGAGCGCTTTCTTTGGGTGAACTAGATATCCGAGCCCACATTCCCATCTTTGGTTTTATTCCAGATGTGGAGGATTTGTTCAGATCACGGGAATGACATGACCAGAGGGTGATTCTAGACCATTTCAAGCGCTCCGCTACAGATTTTAAAGATGAACGCTGGAAAAACAGGGCTTCATAATTTATTCAGTGCCTCCTTGGATAGGACGTATGTTCTTACGTGCCAAAAGCAATTACATGCTCCGAGTAAATTCCTATGAGAAGCACATTTAAGAGGAGCACACAGCATGTTACTATAAAATTGGTCCAACCTTGGAGTTAAAAAACTCACTTTTCTTCTTCTTCATTCCTCTTTTCTTTTTATCTTCTTCCACTGTTTTTTCCGACCTCGTTTGACCGTCTCTGTGCCAGAAGTTTCTCACCACATCATATGTAAATGCAATTAATGTTTCACATTCAAAGGCATAAGCTACAGTACTGTAGGATCAACCAAAAAACGCTTTTTGCACATTCTTGATCCCAGGCACTTCGCTCAAACACTTCCATCTGGAAGGCGAAGGAAGAGGTGAAATGAGTCTATTCGGGCTGTAGTGTGGGAGAAGAGTGAGTGTGTTTAGTGAGCGTCTGACTGTGTGACTTTAGCTGTCCACTCAGACACCATTTCAAGAAGTCAGGAATGTAAACATAGCCAAACGCCTCTAAATCACTGGCTCTTAATGGACTCTCTGAGCTCAGACGTCTAGTGTGTGTGCGTGTGGGTATGCGCGAGTTAAACACAATCAGACAGTCTGATGGAACGGATGATGTGTGACACGGACACACTTCAGAGGTAGCCGGTAACTGGTAGGACTAACTGGCAGTGTTGGGCGAGATGTAGCTAGCTGGAGGTTAGGGAAATGTTAGGAGAACACTAGTGGAAGGTTAGGGAAATGTTCTGCAAACCTAAATAGAATGTTCTAGTTCTTAAAAGGCACAATATGTTAAAAAAAAGCATATGCTGGTTAGGTAGGTTTTGATGCTGGGATGCTGGTTTTAGCCGGTTTATGTTGGTCTTTTGCTTGTTTATGATGGTCCTCCAGCTAAGGACCAGCAAAGAGCCAGCATAAACCAGCTAAGGACCAGCTAAAACCAGCATCCCAGCATCAAAACCTACCTAACCTGCATATGCTGGTTTTTTCAACAGGTGCGTGGTTAAAACAGGCAGGGTCGAACACCACCAAACAGTATAAACCAAGGCAAAGGCAAACGGGTAATCCACAACAGGCAATGGTCTGGGCAGGCAGCAAACTTTCATGAAACTAGGAAACAGTCCAGGGTTAAAAACACAGGCAGGACAAAACTAGGAAACAAGCAACACCCGGAAACCAGGAAAACAAGGAACACATGAAACTCAGTGCTCAAGGGTGAGCAAGTGTGCGCCTTTTATAGTCCTTCTGATTGACAGTGGGGGGAGACTGTAATTGGGTTTCTGGGAAATGCAGTTCAGAGTGGAGTAGTGAAGTAATGAGAAGCAGTGCCCTCTAGAAGAGCTCATGGGCACTCCAGCTAGAGATTGTGACACAAATGTATATAGTATGACAAACCAGCGCTGCTTTACCCTACATACGCATAACCAGAAAGAGCAGAAGCGGTCGACTGTGTCATAATAAAAGCTCCACTGTTTTCAAGCCATGTGTCGTTCATTTGTATTGCATTGGCTGTGGGGATGAAGATGACAACACCCATTATTCAATACTAAATTATGGTGTCATCAAAATATGCCTTTGTTTCTTTGTTTGTTTTTAATATGCACCACTAGCAGCGAAAATTATATACTGTGCTTTTTCTGGCTAACCAAGAACAAACCTTAAAGGAGAAATTCCTTTCCAGAACAAAAATTTACAGATAATTTAATCACCCCCTTGTCATCCAAGATGTTCATGTCTTTCTTTCTGCAGTCATGAAGTAATTGTTTTTTGAAGCAAACATTTCAGGATTTTTCCTCAAAAAAACAATTTCTTTACAACTGAAGAAAGAAAGACATGAGCATTTTGGAAGACAAGGCGGTGAGTAAATTATCTGTAAATGTTTGTTCTGGAAGTGAACTCTCCATTAAGAACAACTCAAACTAAATTGTGAAGACTCTTTTGCTAACTCACAAAAGTGGTTATTGCAAAACAGCTGTGATTCAAAAGTGTGATTCATTTGTGAATCAAGCATTGCTAGTTCCGATTCTAACAAAATACACTCGCAGTTTACTATTTTACATTTTGTCAAACTGTTGGTGAATTCTTATTAATTTGGACATCTCATCAGTACATTTTATAAAATACACTTAAAGTGTGGCTTAGAGGTAGACCTTAAGGTTAGTTTTTACCCCAAATTTGTGTTTTCACCACCAATTTGCCAAAAGAATAAAATTTCCTTATAATTTACTCATCCTCATGTTATCTAAGATGTTCATGTCTTTTTTTGAGGAAAACATTCCCGTATTCTTCTGCATATAGTGGACTTCAATGGGGATCAGCAGGCTGAAGGTCCAAAACGCTGTTTCAATGCAGCTTCAAAAGGGCTCTACATGATACCAGGAATCGAGAAATAAGGATCTTATCTAGTGAAACGATTAGTCATTTTCTAAAAATAAAAAATGTATACACGTTTTAAGCACAAATGCTCGTCTTCATCTACAAATTAAAGCATCATGTAATCATGTTGGAAAAGTCATGCGCAGTTAGTGTTTCATCTGTGTACTTTGGTTCAAAGATGTAGGGTGAAAAACGGTTGGTACTTCCTCCTACATCTTGTGTGACCTTTCCAACTTTACTACGTAATGCGAGAGGTTGCGCTAGTGCAAGAGATGACCGGAAAATGCCTGATCGTTTTACTAGATTAGACCCTTATTCTTCAGCTGGGATTGTGTAGAGCCCATTGAAGCTGCACTGAAACTGCAATTTGGATCTTCAGCCCATTGATCCCCACTGAAATCCACGATACCGCGAAAAATCCTGGAATGTTTTCATCAAAAACCTTCATTTCTTTTCGCCTGAAGGAAGGAAGACATGAACATCTTAGATGACATGGGGGTGAGTAAATTATCCGATTTTTTTTTTTTTTTTTCGTTCTGGAAGTGAACGAATCCTTTAAATAGCCAAGAAAAATACTGGACATATATATTTATAAATATTGTCAGGAAAAAATGCAACATTTGAGTGTTTGTCAGTGTTATCCCACTAATAAAATATGTTTCCCAGAAATGTAGTTAAACTAATGGCTTCACTATTTGTAGCTATACTGTTGCACAACACAGGTTTACAGGCAGAGCAAACATATGGCCATCACACAGAGAAGTGGATCTGGACTTATATATTTCCTGATAAGGACTGACAGACGGACTCAGTGTTTACTTTATGGCTTAGGTCCAGCATCACTCCTAAGGTCAAAATACATTTCAGAAAAAAAAAAAAAATCAGCCATTTCAGAGCATCTCAGACTTTAAGTGAAATGACAGCACCTCTAAACCAGTGATTCTCAATTGGTATTGCTTTAAGACCCAAGTGGTGGTGTATTATAAATTGTTTGTTGCACAAAAGGAATGAAAAAAATATAGTTAAATAATAATAATTAACAGTATAAATATAAACTAATTATATATTAGAAAATAATTAATATTTACTTATAAAATAGATAAGATAGATATTAAGTTATACAATTGTTATAATAAATATATAAGTGATATAATTTTTAGTTATAAATAGTATCTTATAATAGCTTGTGCAACATCTATTTTGGTCGGCACACATCCTGTTTTTCAACGCTGCAGCTGAAATGCATATTTAATGTAGTCTGGATTGTTTTTTGTTTCACCTTCCACAGTTTTGTTCATGGTTTTCAATGATGCCTCGCAACCTGTCCATGTTGGCATCTGGCTGATTTGGCTAGCTTCAATCGAGTGACAGATGAATTTCCGCCAAAATACAGTTTGATTGGACGTACATCCTTTGACGTCAACAACTAAAATTATGGGCACCGTTTTCTGTTTAAACGTCCAAAGGAGATCAATTTCCATACAAGCTCACACACTCACAGCGGACAGCCGACCTGCTGTTCCATTGAAATCTATGTGACTTCACGCGCTTAGGTGCACACTCAGACATTAACATGCTTTTTGTTAAATCTCTTTGTTTTAGGCAGGATTTTTCTTTTTTATGTTGGCTAGAAAAGTCTCCAGCTGAGCGAATGGAGCACAATGCTCTATTTCTCTCTCTCATTCCCTCACACATAGCGACACACACACAGGGTCTACCTCATCTCGATAACAAGTGTTCCTCTTGCTCACTTTATAGTGCAAATGGGTGTAATACTCAAAGGGGAGGCTGTGTCAGGGGAAATATGACTCTTCTGTCTCTGTATTATTCATAATCCACAACTTCTCAACCTCGGGCCGACTGTTGCCGCTCACGGGTGAAGATATTCACACGCTGAAATTAAGCTCCACAGGGGCCACAGCTGAAACAAAGGCATGGGCTGATGAGAACACACTGATGCGCTGGTTAGATCTGATGAATGAGTATTGAGTCAGGAGTTATTTCATGAAGTAGGCTTTATAAATTATGCTCACTACTAAGTAAA
Organism: Labeo rohita; assembly: GCF_022985175.1. NCBI lineage: Eukaryota > Metazoa > Chordata > Actinopteri > Cypriniformes > Cyprinidae > Labeo > Labeo rohita. The sequence continues at coordinate 11,232,299 of NC_066888.1, read as the reverse complement.
GGGCAAAGAAAGGTGGCTGAGGTTTCATTTTTCAGCTGGCTTTGCTGAATTTGTCATTCTGCAAACAGGCCTTTTCACACTATGCTGTCAGGTCATATTGTTTTTTAAGATCTACTTTATACATATATTTCTCTCTCTCTTTATCTGATAGACAGACTCTTGACCATGTTGGGCAGTGTTGCTATTGAAATGATTGTTAAGGAAAACCAGATCTTTGGACAAGATCTTCTCAATAAAATCTGGTGCTGATTCACAAGCTCTTCAATTCTGCTTTAATTCTGACTGAATTTTGGTTCCTTTGTATATTTCAGTAATAATATCCATTTATGCTTACATTTGCAAGATGTTTTCTTCCCTTTAGGCTGTAAATAACATATGACAATGTTGTAGACTGATTTAAAAGCTTTCAAGACTCATTTGTTACTGAATAAGACTGCATTGGTTACTCTGTATGGTTTTGATTCACTAAAAAAGTACTACTTATTAAGAGTAATTTGTTCTGTGAATCTGGTTACATTGGTTAACCCTGTATGTTTCTGATTCACTTAAAAGAACTGGCTCTTAAGAGTCATTTGTTAGTGAATTATACTACACTGGTCATGTCATATGGTTTTGATTCACTAAAAAGAACCGGGCTCTTAAGAGTAGGGGAGAGCGAGGCCCAACCTAACACTTTTTTGACTTTCTCAGTTGTAAATCCACATGAGGTTCTGTGTATAAATATATAAATATAAATATATGGTTTTGTTTCATAATTACAGTGTGTCCTTATTTCTTTATTTACCCCAAAACATTTTTTTTTTAAATTGCTGAAAGTGATTAGTCTACATTACATTGCTAATCTCATGGAATATGGTTAAATAAATGTTCAGTGATATCTTCAATATTTTTGAATTTTGGCACTATTTTTTTTTTCTTTGTATAGTGATGATGTGGTGACTACTAAATACTGCAAGTCTTGTAATGTTAGCACATGTGGAAATGTTTAAACCATTTGTTACAATGAACCCCACATTCATTTGTGCCCTGCACACCCCTAATTTGTTTGCAAGTTGTACTGAGCTGGTCAAGCTGTATGGTTTTAATTCACTAAAAAGAACCGACTCTTAAGAATTATTTGTTGTGAATTGTACTACACTATTCATGCTGTATAGGTTTGATTCACTAAAAAGAAGTGGCTCTTAAGAGCCATTTGTTTGTGAATCATACTGCTCTTGGCTGCATGAGATTGATCTTAGAGACCATTGATGGCAATAGATCTATGATCTACTTAGGCTTATGATGCTTTTGGGAAACACAGCCCTGGTGTAGTTTTGATTAAAGGTGACATATCACAAAAATCTGACTTTTTTCATGTTTAAGTACTATAATCGGGTCCCCAGTGAATCTACCAACCCAGAAAACATGCAAAAATACAACCCTATAGCTTTGTTTTGTAAGCCTTTCTCTGCAAACGTGAAAAAATGAGCCGCTCAGATTTTGTCTATACCGTGACATTATAATATTACTGCCTCTTAATCTGCATGTTTCCACCCATGGCATCACCATTATGTTTTTGCTAGCGACAATGGTGTACCAGTTCTAACGCCATGGCAAAGGTTCAAGCAAAGCATGCTAACTGTTCTATCTTTGGCTGCACAGATGAGCACAGAACACTGTTTAGAGTCCCAACCTCAGCCGTGTGTTTTTAACATTATTTGAAACGGTGTATTTGACAATACAATTTTAAGCGCAATAAGTCATGAAAGAGAAATTAGTTTAGTACTCGTCTGCCAAGTGACAGCCGGTTTCTGTGTGCGTGCTTCGGATGTGTGCACTCAGAAACCCCTATATCAGAAGTTTAAACTAATATGGTTGAAACTGCATGATTTTAGTATGACAGACATGATGATCAAAACCATTTTGTGGGGTATTTTGAGTTGAAACTTCACAGACATATTCTTGAGACACCTAAGGGTTATATTACATCTTGGACCGTCTCTTAAGAATAATTTGTTCAAATGCATTAAACAAGTAAATACATTTTCAAACATCCACTGAAAATAGATCTTATAGATCAAAACCAGGATTGTTCATATGAAGATTAATCACAAAAATCAATATTTTATTCTGCATCACCAATAAGAGATTGTAAGCCTTTTTTTGTGCTCTAGAAGTACATTTTTTAATGCTGGCTGGTTTTCATCCTAGGATGTCCATTTTCTTCATATTTCTTTATTTAAGGACATTTTCTCTTCTCATACAAGATGAGTGATTCAGTACAGCCTGCAGTAGAATCACAGGTGCTTTACTGAGAGTGGAATTCAGCCTTGAACAGGTGCGCCATAAAACTGATTTTAATGGACAGCAAAACCTGACCAGGCAAAGAGCTTTCTGGGAATTGGCAAACGTCAGTGTGTAAAGCGCTGAATGTCAAGCTTTTTCGCAGGGAACATGCTCAGGTTTGTTCATGTGGAATACAGATGTCCTCATATCTCTGTCCCATGTGTCCATCCGCCTTGTTTGGCCGCCCCCCCTCTGTCACCGATCACACAGCTCCCTTCCCATCCCTCCTTCCACACTAATTAGTCTTATGGCATCTCTGGAACAGGCGCTGTGTAATTTACTAATTACTCTTTTATTTGTTTATTTTGCCTTTCACTCTCAGTATTCTGTAGAATTGATTTGTCCTAATTAAAAGTTTGAAGCTTTTGGGAGCAAATAGATTGTTGTTTACTTCGGTTTACCCTCCTGTCTTGTTAAGCCAACGGTAAACGGTTGAGTCGTCAAGGAGGTGTCCTTTCCAAGCTAAGCCATCAGAAAAATTAGATGTTTCTCGTGAAGAACGCAAAAAAAAATATCATCAGGGAAACCGCCCTGCTTTTACACCGCGCTTGAAATAAACCAGATGGACTGGCATCACAAGAGAGGTTTTTAGTCATATTGTTTAGCTCTTTGAATTGAGAACACTTTCTGCAGGCTGTAGTACTGTTTGCTTCTTTTGGGGAAGATTAGGTTGTCAGGCACTTGATGTGTGTTCGGCGGGAACATAACGTAACGCCACGGAATGGAGTGGAGCAGAGACTGGAGACCTAACCTGACAGGTAATCTGAGGAAACAAACCCAATATTTTCTCCCTCGCACTGCATCCGAGTCCCCGGCCCTCCCTGCTGCTCACCGCCGCTCAATATTTCTCATTTAGGGAGGCGCTGACTCGGTCGGAATCAGAGCTGTGCTTCACCCGCGCCTCTGGGCAGGTCTGTGGGCTAAAGGGGCTGCCTGTGGAAGGTCAGATATTAGTCACCCTGGGGACAGATCCACTCCATCACCGGCTAGCAGCAGAACAGGCTAACAGCTCAGCCTGCTGGCAGCAAAACTAGCAAACAGACGAAGGGCTTACGGGAAAGTGAACCCCATAAACAAGGAATTGATCTGCTATGGAAAAAAGGGCAAAGGCAAAATCACATTGCTGATCTGTGCCCTAAATATTTATAAAGAAAGGTTTTGCAGATATCTGTAACTGTACTGTGAACACGCGAGGCGGCGTAATGCCGAGAACAGATGCGGTCCAGATACTCTGAAGATGAAAGCGCCGCTACCACACCCTCTGAAATTTGTCTGATTAAAGGAACCGCTAATATGAGTTGACTGACCTTTTCAGAAGCAAAATATCTTGTATTAACCGCTTTGTAAATGGCAGACGGATAAATTAGATGGGAATAAAAAAAAAAACTGCAACACTAACAAGCGCTCAGACAGTAGGCTAGCGCAGTTATGAGCAGAAACAATTGTTAAGGGATAGAAATTCAACAATTTTGGGTGATGCTACGGCTGGAACTACAAGCCAATCATGAGTTAAGCTACATTAAAGCTATTCTTTTAAAGACTTACTGTGCAACAGTAGCTGTTTGGTCAAATATTTATAAAAAAAATGTGGTCCCACTTTATATTAGGTGGCCTTAACTACTATGTACTTACATTGAAATGAATCATTTGATACTATGCACTTATTGTGTATATAAATGTTTTTACATTGAACTTGTATTTTAAAAAATACCTGCATGTAGTTACAACTGTACTTAATTTTTGCAATTACATTTATAATTACATGTCGATCCATCCCTATAATTACATGTTAACCCACCCTTAAACCTACCCATATACCACCAAACCCGTCCCTAACCTCACCTCAATAGCAGCAAAGGTGTTTTGCAATACAATATGACCTCAATAAGCTTTTGTTGTTGTTGTTGTATGTACACAGTAGTTAAGGCCATCTAATGTAATGGGACCAAATATTTTTATGCTAATACATAGTCTAGCGTAATAAGGTGTATTGTAATAATGTGTAACAAGTGTGTGCTTTTGGTTAACTGAAAGAGAGTCATTTTAGTTACTTGACATGTCTAATCTCATTGGAGTTTTTTAATTATGTTTCTGCTACGCAAGGAATTTGAGTTGGTAATTTAATGTTAAGAAAACTTCCACTCTGTGCAACCACTGTCCACAATTAAATTAAGAGCAGTTGGAGAATGCAGATCCAGGAAACCACTGAGGATCATAATTATGGAGACAGCATTACACTTGAACACATACATTTACACTAAATGCAACTAAAACAAAAAGAAAACTTACATAGAAATGAATACAGTAGTCAACATTTTAAATGGATCAAAACCTTTCATCAAAGTTGTCCTAAAATCAGAACAATAACCGTACTTGTCTTAGAACAACTTTGATAAACTTTTTTGATCCACTTTAAATGTTGTCTACTGTATACAACCCCAACTGCAACAAAGTTGGGACTATTCATGAAATGCCATAAAATCGAGAATATGTTCTCTGCTTATTCTCTTTAACCTTTATTTAATTGACTAAGTACAAAGAAAAAGTTTCCAATGTTTTCAGTGGCCAACTTCAGTAAATATAACCAAATTTTGGTTTTCATGGCTGCAGTACACTCCAAAAAAGTTGGGCCAGAAGCATGTTTAACACTGTGCCACATCAACTTTCCTTTTAATTACAATGTTTAATTGTTTTGGAATTGATTATACTAAAACTCCAAGTTTTGCAAGCAAAATTGTTGTCCAATTTGGCTTGATAAAAAACTTCAATATTCCTTTTCATGACTGGTTCTGCATTTTCAATAGGAGACAGATCTGGACAGTCTAGAACATTCAGTCTATGTCTACGAAACCACACTGTTGTAGTACATGAAGAATGAGACCGGCCATTATCTTGATCTAATAACCATGGACTTCCCATGAAAGACGTCATCTTGATGGCAGTATATGTGTCTGTACAATCCCAATACATGCTTCCATTTCAATGGTACCTTCACACATATTCAAGTCACCAATGCCATTTGCTCTGCTGCAACCCCATACCATGACAGTCGTTTGCATTTGCATCTGTCATTGATGAAAGTCTGGATGCGCCTTTTGGTTATTGGTACTGAGAACTCGATGTACATTTTTCCCAGAAACAAGCTGAAACATGGACTCTTCTGACCACAGCACATTTCCACACATTTGCTCTGGCCCAGAGAACTCAATGGCATCACTGCACAGAATTGATGTATAGCTTTCTGCTAGAGTAACAGAAATTCAAGTTGCATTTATTGATGCAGCTGCAGAATGTGTTAAAGGAGAAGGTCACTTTCAGAACAAAAACATACAGATAATTTACTCACCCCCTTGCTATCCAAGATGTTTGTGTCTTTCTTTCTTGAGGAAAAAAATTCAGGACTTATTTCCATATAGTGGACTTCCATGGTGCCCCCAAGTTGGAACTTACAAAATGCAGTTTAAATGCAGATTCAAATGTCTCTAAACGATCCCAGCCGAGGAAGAAGTTTTCCGACATACCCTAACTGTATTGACCCAGATTACGCAAACTACGCATGCACACCGTAGAGACAAGACATGACGAGCATTTGAGGTTAAAAAGTATATAAATTGTCAATTTGTTTCGAAAATGACTGATCATTTCGCTAGATAAAACCCTTCTTCCTCAGATAGGATTGTTTAGATCCATATTAAGCTGCATTTAAACTGCATTTTGGAAGTTCAGACTTGGGGTCACCATTGAAGTCCACTATATGGAGAAAAATCCTGAAATGTTTTCCTCAAAAAACTGAATTTCTTATGGACTGAAGAAAGAAAGACACAAACACCTTGGATGACAAGGGGATGAGTACATTATCTGTAAATTTCTGTAAGGAAGTGAACTTTTCCAAAGTACTCCAGAGCCCATGTGGCTATATATAACTCTGCAGCATGACGGTTTCTTATGAAATGCCATCTGAGGGCTCAAAGGTCATGCACATTCACTTGAGGCGTCTTGCCACTGACATTTCTCTAGATTCCCTGAATCTTTTCACAATATTATATGTGGTAGTTGGTGAAAGACATAAATTCTTTGTGAGTTTCTGTTAAGAAATGTGGGTTTTGTTTTGTTTAACACTTTTGTCATGAAATTTGGCACAAAGTGATGATACATGATGTAACTCCTTTTATACCCAAACATATCATCACCTATTTCCATTTCACCTACTTATTGTTTCAAAACAGTTTAATTTGGATATGCTATAACGTTTTCACTTTTATTTTGCCTCTGTCACAACTTTTTTGGAGTGTGCTGAAGCCATGAAAATCAAAATTTGGTCATATTTACAAAATAAAATTAAAAGTTGGCCACTGAAAACGTTTTCTTTTTTTTTTCTTTGTACTTTAGTCAATTAAATAAAGATTAAGGAAAATGAACAGATAACATATTCTTTTTTTGCCATTTCATGAAACGTCCCAATTTTTCTGGATAAATAAATAAAAATATATAAATAGACTATAATTTCAGTTATAGTTATAGCCTAGAAAAATAAGAATAGTTAACCCAAAAATAAAAAATCTGTCATTAATTATTCACCCTCATGTCGTTCCAAACCCGTAAGACATTTGTTTTCCTTCAGAACACAAATTAAGATATTTTTGATGAAATTCAGCTAAAATAGATGAAATTGTCGAATCAAGTTATTATTTTTATTTTCTCATATTCTCATATTTTCTCATATTTTAATTTTTCACAAAAATTATTTTAGTAGCTTTGTAACATTACGGTTGTACCACTGATGTCACATGGACTATTTTAACAATGTCCTTACTTTCTGAGTCTTGAACGTTTCAGTTGTGCTGCTGTCTATGCAGGGTCAAAAAGCTCTCAGATTTCATCAAATATATCTTAATTTGTTTGAAACGGGTTTGAAACGACACGACGAGCTACTGTCACTCACTGCAATATAGTTAAGTTACTTGTAGTGAGTTCCTCCTGAAAACTGAACTGTGAAGTCACTATATGACTTACTAATGAAGAAATGGATATACACATTTGCATAAAAAAGGCATTATCAGCATACACTCCCACGCATCTTTATGTAGATGTGAAAGTAAAATGAGGTGATATTTTGTAATGCAACACCATGCCTGAATACAAAGACTCCATATTTAAACATGCCCTGTCTGCACCAACCACTCCATCTGGGCCTGTTTAAAAAAAAGCATGAAACCCCTTGCATGTTAAGAGAACGGCATGTGATTAATTGGTGTAATGATGGATGAATAGCAGGGGCTCGTTCTTCAGTGTTTACAGCAGGTTTAACCCCAGGGCCTCCGTGAGTCTTGGACTAGTCCCAGAGCACACAACAGCGATTTTTTCCTTCAAGTGCACTGTACACGCGAGGGCTGAGCCAGAACCCATCGCTCAAATGCAACCATACATCACCCTTCTTCTTCCCCACAGACCCAACCTCCAATCCCTAACAGGACACAACAAAAACATACAAACGAGGACGAGCTGCGAAAAGCCTTGCGCTAAATACTGCAGATTCTTTTGCTCTCACTTCTTCTCTTTCACAAGGGGAAAACCGGTGAGGAAAGGGGGAAAAACGTGGAATGTATGTGGTAAATTATTCCAGCACTTGATGGAAATGCATTTGCTTCAAGTGCTGAGGGGAGCACAGAGAGACGGCAATAAAACACATTTGGAGTATTTTTCATTTTCAGGGGAGCGATTGTCTCCCTCAGGGTACAACCACACACACACACAAGACTATAGAAATAGGGCTTTTCACTCTGTTTTGTTTTATTGTAGGGATACACAAAGTGAAATTCCTGAACTGTTATTTGACGTTGTCATATTGCTTTAACTTCCAGATAATACTGCCTCTCTGGTGCTGTTACTGTGATGAGGGGGAAGAGAAAAGACTATCTTGCTGCCTTCATGATCATTGTCTGCGCTAGTCTGTTTCAGCGGATGGCGTCCATAAAGACATGAAACCGATGCAGACTTCCTGACTACTCAATTTACAGTACATCCCCCTAAGCCTATAACTGTTAAAAGAATAGTTCACCCTCATGTTGTTCCAAATCTAATTATTTCTCTTTTTTTTGTTTCACTTAAGAAAGTCATATGCTTTTTGTGTTCTTCATTGGAGCACAGAAGGAGAAGTTAAATGTTCATGCTTCTCTTTTTGCTGTATAATGAAACTCAATGACTTAAACTTGGAAAATAGTGTCATTACATGTCAGCGAGGCATATTTCCATGTATTTGCTTCTTACTGATGTTGCTAATATTAGCATCTGGCTCATATTGTGTTGGTTTGTTTTTTTTATTTATTTTCTATTTTTTTTTTTTTTTTCCCCCAACAAAAAGTAATAAAAATAAATAAATAAATAAATAAATAAAACTATGTATTATTTATTATTATTAGGGCTGGCAGTTTAATGCATTAACTTAATTAATTAGTTATAAATAAAATATATAATGCGATTAAAATAAACCTAAATGTTATTGTTACAACAGTTCAGTAAAAGCTGATATTGTGTTATATTTTAAACACTATATTATGTGTTTTTGCTCAGTGTTGCAGAGAACGTGTTACCTTTAAAGCCATAGCAGAATTGTTTGTCTCCTACCAACACAGTGGTGTTTGTTTTATAAATGAATCCGTATTTTAAATGAATCGTGTGAATCAACGATTCAAAGGCCCATTCATAAAGAGAGCCATTTACTACATTCCTGAATGAATCACTTAATGTGTTCATTAAAGTTTTGTATTAATGTGTCAATATGATGTGAGGTCCAGTTACGAGCGTGACACTAAAACAGACAGTAGTAATGGGTACTTTTTACTTAAGTACATGTCTGAGCACATACTTTAACTTAAGTAAAAAAGTGTAGTCAGTACTTTTAAACATGAGTATCTATACTTCTACTTAAGTGAAGGATGTGTGTACTTTTGCCATCTCTGCTTATCTACAAAAAATTACAAAAACAAAAGATTAATAGTAGTGATACATGTTTCATGAGCACCAAATCAGCATATTACAATCATTCCTGAAATATCATGACACTCAAGACTGGAGAAATGGTTGCTGTTCACTTCCAGAACAACAATTTACAAATAATTTACTCACCTCCTTGTCATCCAAGATGTTCATGTCTTTCTGTCTTCAGTCGTAAAGAAATTATGTTTTTTTGAGGAAAAAATTTCAGGATTTTTCTCCATATAATGGGCTTCAGTTGTGCCCCCGATTTTGAACTTCCAAAATGTAGTTTAAATGCAGATTCAAAAGGCTCTAAACGATCCCAGCCGAGGAAGAAGTGTCTTATCTAGCGATTTTTTTTTTCCGAAAAATAAAAATTTGTATACGTTTTAAGCACAAAAGCTTGTGTAGCACATGCTCTGAGATGCACGTTCTTGAATGATTTGTTCATTTTGAACGGATCTTTAATGTGACTCGGGAAGAACGAGTCGTCTCGGGGAGTGATTCGTTCAGTCGTGCATGCGCAACATCCTATTAGGTTCTGGAATACTGGAATTAGTTCACCTGTTTCGAGTCTTTTGGTTTTTCGAGTCGTTTGTTCATCTTATGGGGCTGTCACGTGATGAACGAACAACTCAAACCCAAAAACTTGTCACATAAGAGGTGAGGTGAGCTAATCCTATCCTAGACTAAAGACTCAGGTAAACAATTAATTAATCTTTTCTGTTTCTTATAGCATTACAGTTTTGTCTTGTTTGTGGTGTAATCAACGTTTGTGTAAGCAGTAGATGTGTTAGGGAAGTAACACGTAACATTTTAATTATATTTTGCTAAAATGAACGAAATGACTCGAAAAAAGATTCGTTCATTTTGTTGAACGAGACTCAAAGGTCCGAGTTGCTAAAATGATCCGAACTTCCCTTCATCATCTGTGTACTCTGGCTCAAAAAGGTAGAAAATGGCGAAAAACTCCATCTTATTTTCTCCTACAACTTCAGAATCGTCCGACATCATTGTAGCTTTCTGTTTGTAAACCGCGTTTGACTTACTTGCACTTTCTTAGTTTTTGTACATTCGCTTTGTAAACATTGGGTCTGTAGTTCCGTGTGACCTTTCGACGTAGAAAACAAAAGAGACAGACTTCTTTCAAAATCTTTAGAACAATCTTACCAAAACCAAACTTTTAAACAAGTAGTGTATATTAAACATCACATAAATATGCACAGAAATTGATTGTGGGACTTGAGATACACAGAATATTAAAAGTTCCACAAGGAAAACCATAATATAGTCATTTAAAACTGAAATGCTCATCATGGAAAGGAAGGTCAGCTTAGTTCTCTTGCATCTACACACAACACCGGTCTGAATGTTCTCTGCTGTATCTGTGTCTACTTACAATGGCGTTCTTACAAATCTACCTTGGCAGTTTTGCTGCAATTCACACTCACACAGCGATTGCGCTTCACAGCTCAGTGAGGCAAATCCTTCAGCGATTGAGATTCACACCTTCAGTGAAGCAACTCCCACAGCAATTCACAAGTCGCATGACGTTGCGATGTGTGATGCGCCTCTAGGATGTCTTAAACAATGAGAAACTAGTCTAGTTATAACGAATTACCTCTACGTGACATTCAACAGCAAGAAATGTAGTGTTCAGGCAGGAAAAGCCACAAACAACCTAGCTGTAAGCTAACACTCGCTAACACTGCTAATGAGTATGTGATTTCTTGTTAAAAAGCACAAAGGGAAACAAAAAAAAAATCAACAGTCAAAATTATTGTATTAATCTTATAAATAAAGCGTCCTAACATTCAAATCAAGTGGAACAGTTGGGTTCCGGATGTAAAAATTGTAATTTTGATTCAGTTGATTTTTAACAGCTTATAAACAGACATACTGTGAGCTACAATGATGTTAATCAATGGCAATTGCTCTTATTGAAGCCTTATTTCAACTTGCTTAACATGTTTAACAGCAGCATTCCCGGTGAAAACTACATTACCCATGATTCTGTGGAGAAAGTTCTAACAATCAGATAAATTTAAACAAGCAAACTGCACCAAAAGAAGTCTTTAGCAGTTGCCCACTCCAATGAAGCACTGTGAATGTCACAATAAATCAATAGTTTTGTATTTCTTAATCACTTTTAATTTGATTGTCATTTGCAATGCTTCATGGGGTTGTAGTTTGTTCCCTTATTTGAAGCCATTAAGTATACAGTTTTGTACCATCTTCTCCAGCTTAGTCGAAATCAAAGTAAAGTTGTAATTCATATTGTTGTTTGTCTGGGTTATGAATCTTTAACAAAGGCTTGTGAAAATCTCTGGGAAACATTAATTGAAAAAATACTTGTAGAATCAAGGCAGCTGAAAAAGGGGGTGGGCACTAATCCAACATTATTTAACTTTTAAAAGATCAGCCTACAGTGTTTTACTATAGTAGTTTCTGCAAACTAAGCTTGGATACAATATATTTTTGCTCTGAAGAGCTCAGAATGAGATTAAAATTGAAGAAATATCAGGAATGATTGCTGACTAAAGGAGGGAAGGTACACCCCGCAAGCGACACTGCATTGTATGCATATTACATCATTTTTCGGTCTATTTATACAAAACTGTAGTGTCTTGAGGGGTCAAAATGTATTTATATGACACATATGGATTTTATACACGTACAAAATGCATTGTCAGGCGTAGGCTATATATTTACATAAAAATACGGATTTGTATAAGGATGTGACACTGTTTTTGAGCACTGGTGGAAGAGGAGACAGTGAGAGTTGTAGATGTCAGGGCTTTCCTCCCACAGAACAGTTGAGATAGAGTGTAGCGTGGCTTTGATCTGCTCTAGCGAAGGAGTGTGTTTGTTAAACACGAGCTGAGTACACGCTACTGTTCCCTTGCCCAGTGAACTGAGCACACATGAGCATAGACATACATATATACAGAGAATATTCTCACTGATCCACGTCCATAAACAGTTTTACTGGACTGGATGCACTATGTGCTTTTATCAGGATCGTACCTTTCTCAAGCAGATTTCCTTATCGCGGTGGCCATCCCATCCCACTTCTGTTGCTATCAGACTGCCGATGAGTGGTTTCACCTGTATAGGTCAAGACAATCAGGACTGTAAAAAGTGTAAAATAAATGCAATCAAATGTACCCTGCTATTTAGTGCGTAGAAGTTAAAAGTGCAGTGTGGAAACAGTTATTTAACACATCATAGTACAGTGAGTGCTATCTATCTATCTATCTATCTATCTATCTATCTATCTATCTATCTATCTATCTATCTATCTATCTATCTATCTATCTATCTATCTGTCAGCTGTCATCTGTCTGTCTGTATGTTTTAGTATCTATCTATTCAAAGAATGTGAAGCATATTGGCAGCATATTTTATGTAACTTTATAATGTAAACCATAATGTTGTACCGAATTACAACAATGATTTAACCCTTTACTAAACAAACATGTCCATTTATTTATTTACTTAATAATAATAATAACAACAACAACAACAACAATAATAATAATTACAATCATATAATTATAATAATATCAATAATAATAATAATAATTATTATTATTATTACCATCAGTATTTTTTATAAACTGTATTATTTTAGTTTTTATTAATTTAAATATTATTAAATAATAATAGTAATAATAATAATAATAATAATTGTTATTATTATTATCACCATTGTCATCATCATTATTATTATTATTATTATTATTATTATTATTTATATATATAATTTATATTATATAATTTATTAGTAGAAGTAGTAGTAGTAGTCATTCATTTATTTATTTATTTATTTATTAAAAGAATATAACTATAAATTCTAGAAATGATCAGTGTCAGTATATTGATACTACAGTTATTGGGAAAAATCCCCTTTATTTATAAAAAAAAAAAGTCAATATTAGACATATCGTCAGATAATCAATATTTTACTAATCAATATTTCGATCATCATCTAGAACCAACTTAATTGAATACTTATAGATTATGGTAAATATTTAAGTGTTTACAAAAAACATTTATTTATCTACAAAATTGTAATTTATTCATTATTTATACTTAATAATAATTGTATTTATTTAGTATATAAATACATTTATTTATCTAGTTATTTAGTAAATGTATTTTATATTTATTTACTTAATAGAACTATAAATTGTAGTATATTGACATTGGTTATTGAACAAAATAACTGTATAACTATATAACTGTAACTGAAATTATAGAGTCTATTTATATATTTCTGTTTATTCTATTTATATATATGTTTTTGATTTAAGACTATTTTTTAAGATTACTAAGATTAATATCATCATATAGCACTAACTTAATGAGATGTTGATAGATTATTGCAGAGACAGAACCTTTCACTAAATAAATACATTCATTAATTGATCTATTTATTTAGTACATTCATTTATTTACAATATATAGCTATAAATTCTATAGGGTTGTGCAGTGTATTGACACCATATCAATTATCGGATGAAATCTGCTTTTCTCATTTATATAGTAGTTGATATTGGAAATTTATTGGCAGATATTCAACATTTTAGAAATCTGATCATCATCTAACACTAACTTAAAGGGATAATGACAGATTACGGCAAAGAGCGAACCTTTTAAAAGCACTACCTCTTCAAGTGCGAGTGTCAAGTGAGCTGCAGTGCACGTATAACAAAACAGCTGTGTGCGTTTGTTCATAAAAGTGAGTTTTATTTCTTGTCAAATGCACAACGACCTTTTACTAATGTTACTTTGAGCAGTGCAGTAAACTTTGAGACCACACACAAGCTCTCTTGTATAACACTCATTTAAATCCACCGGTTATAACGCTGTGAGCTCGGACACCTTGGTGGTCCCACACTGGCTCTTATCTATGAAGCTAAATTTTCCACCACCTCCTTAACATACTGTGAAAGTCACCGCCAAGGAAGCCAACTAAAATAAAACTAAAGCAGTCAAAGTTCAGCGAGATTATTTTTGCTACAGCAGAGGTTTACATACTCCATCCTGAAACACCCAAAGCATTTCACCTTTATTCATTTTCCATATATATACAGCAGAGCCTTTAAATTGGCTCCCATCTGTTCCCGCACTTGTATTCATTGTTGTTTGTGTATTCTTCCACGGAAGCTGCACTGTGTTTTCTCATTGCATTACAGCTTTGATGGATTTGCAGGGAAACGCAGCTTTGACGTTTTTACCCCTTTGCTCAACAGAGTCTGACGCCAGTTTGTCTTGTGCCCCGCGTCTGGCTTTCAAAGATCACTTTGGGAGAATCATGATTTTTATGAAAAATGACCATGGTGGGATATTCAAAAAGTGGTAAATGTTTCTACAGCGGAAGGATGCCTCGCAGCGGCGTGCGCTTTGATCTCGCTGAAATATATTCACGAGTTTTGCGCTTCTGTGACTCAAACCAATGTAAATGCTGATGACTCAAACCCAGAGCTGGAGCCCAAGCTCATTTGTTTTGGCCAAATCCCTGTGTGAGTTTTTAATGCTGTCTGCTGTTGATGCTCTCTGCACATTGTTTGCTAAATGTACGCAGCTGTTTAGATCCTCCTTGTTATTACCGACTCGAAATCTTTATCCTAACGTGGTCAACGCGATTTGGCCTGAAATATTATCGCGGGACGCCAGCGCTGCGTGTGCTCAGAAACTGTTCAATCAGGTGTTATTTCTCAGCCTGTAATGAGGCTACAGAAATATGCTAATGAAACAGACCTCGGTATATACAAGTTATGGATTAGCTGGGAGTATAAATGAATACATTAAGAATTAATTTACTTTAAAGGCCATACCATACATAAACATGTAGATGCTGATCAGAGGCTGTGTACAAGCTGCTGCACACACACACACACAATGTATATATACAGAGTATATGTGTAAACACAGTTGGCACTTGCCCTTTTGATGTCATTTTAATATTTATATTTATGGCCCAGCATTCCTGCTTCAACTGGGGGTTCACCAATTACTGTTTGATCTCAAACTAATTTTTGTGAGAAAATGCATTAAACAAAAACAGCATTAAATTAACTTCACAGCTAAGGCAGCCAATGTTGTTCCCTCTAAATTAAAATGTAGATGTTAATTATGGGTGGCAATCATAAAGATAAAACTATTCTGATTATCCTTTTAACTATTCAGATTTCTATTCAGTGACAAGTTTTCAGATATTATACAATGTCATATTGGTGCGTTTATATTTTATCATTTATGACCATACATTGCATTAAAGGAGCACTCCACTTCCAGAACAACAATTTCCAAATAATTAACTCACCCCCAAAATAATTTACTGTCTGTTGTTAAGAAATTATGTTTTTTTATGGTTTTTCTGCATATAATGGACTTCATTGGTGGCCCGATTTTGAACTTCCAAAATGTAGTTTAAATTCAGCTTCAAAGGGCTCTAAACGATCCCAGCTGAGGAAGAAGGGTCTTATCTAGTGAAACGATCAGTCATTTTTTTCAGAAAAAAAAAGTATACTTTTTCAGCACAAAAGCTTGTGTAGCACAGGCTCTGGGATGCGTGTCCCAGGTCGTTCTTGAACGATTCAATGTGACTCGGGAAGAACGAGTCATCTCGGGGGGATGCGCACATCCTATTAGGTTCTATACTGGAATTAGTTCACCTGTTTCGAGTTGTTTGTTCATCTTATGGGGCTGTCACATGAGGCTGATTTTGCTAAAATGAACGAAATGACTCAAAAAAAGATTTGTTCATTTTGCTGAACGAGACGCAAAGGTCAGAGTTGGTAAAATGATCCAAACTTCCCATCACTACTACGAATCATGTCTTCAAATCACCACAAGTTCATTGTTTACTTTGGCTCAAAAGTGTACTTTGGCTCAAAAAGGTAGAGTATTTTGAAAAACTCCATGTTATTTGTTTGTAAACCGCGTTTGACTTACTTGCACTTTCTTAGTCTTTGCGCATTCGCTTTGTAAACACTGGTCAGTGGTTCCACCTACGTTCCGCGTAACCTTTCGACGTGATTCAATAGTACGTGAACACGCATCCCAGAGCCTGTGCTACACGAGCTTTTGTGCTTAAACAGTATACAAATTTTTATTTTCCAAAAAAAATGACTGATCGTTTCGCTAGATAAGACCCTTCTTCCTCGGCTGGGATTGTCTAGAGCCCTTTGAAGCTGCATTTAAACTACATTTTGGAAGTTCAAAATTGGGGCACCGATGAAGTCCATTATATGGAGAAAAATCCTGAAATGTTTTTCTCAAAAAACATAACTTCTTCACGACTGAAGACAGAAAGACATGAACATGGGGGTGAGTAAATTATATGTGAATTGTTGTTTTGGAAGTGGACTTCTCCTTTAAATGATATAATGTTAATAATACCAAGCTACATGAACTAACATTAATTTGCTTTGCACCTTTAAATAAATAAAATAAATAAATAAATAAATAAAGTAAGTTCGTAAAGTTCAAGCATGTTCATAAAACCAATACTCTAGGTGGTTCACAGAATCACATACAAAGACAAAACACCATTGCAGGGACTGCTGTAAATGGTCTTTGATTTATTTATTTTTTTTAAACATAATTTATATAGTAATTTTTAGTTTTTAGTAATAGTTTTACAAATGTATTGCTGTTTGACAGTTAAATTACATACAAATTAATGTTAACCTATATAGAATTTGTCACTAAAGCTTTCAATAGATTTTTTCCTGACTTTTTACACTGTTTTTTATAGGTAACAAATGCAATCTAGTAACTGGTCTAACTATAGGGCCTGTTTACACCTAATCACTTAATACATTTTCTCTGATCGAATAGCTATCCGATTGTAAAAAGACCAAATGCCCTCTGAAATGATTTTGAGATGGATGTAAATCCGATCTCTTAAACCGCCATCATCATCCACCTGAATTTAAAGGCCCATAAAACACTAAAACACATTTTTTGAGATGTTAACATATATGTACAGGTTGCACATCAGTAAAAACAACAATAGCACTCATTATGTCTATTATTAAGAGAAAAGTGGTTATTTTTTCATTATTTGGAGCAATTTCATTCTTCCGGTTCAAAAGCAAAGTTGGAGAGCAGGATTGCAAGGTTTTCACAACAAAACCCACCCAATTGCTTCTCAAAATTAGCCCAAAAGTGTCCCAATTCCGTTTTTGAGGGGGCCAGTAAAAATCATGTTCCGGGGGGCAAAACTCAACATTTATTGGCAGGCTTCCCCCTGGTAAAATTAGCATTCCAGGGGATAAATAGCATGTTATTGGAGTCGCTTCAAACTGCGGACATAAAAAAACAACCCACGGCAACAGTATTAAAGTAGCCAAATTCTGTGGGAAAACCGTGGACATTGCAACACTGTTGAAGAGGTGATTGGCTGCCGTGGCTGGAGTGTATGGGTCTAGGTCATCAGTTTTACGAGCTTTTCTCTGTATTATTCATGAGAATGAAATTTTATGATCCAATCACTGTGCTGTATTATGCATGAGGTCATATTACAGAGGAGAATTCAAACCTCATGAAAGAGCTTCCACGTCAGTTAATCTCTGTAAACATGGCCATAATAATATTTAATAATTGTAAATAATATTTAATAAATGTAATCATTTCCTGAATGCGTGTCAAAGACTGAAACGGAAGAGAAGAAATTGTTCAATTTATTTTTGTTTTCTTTGCACAAAAAGTATTCTCGTAGCTTCATAACATTACAGTCGAACCACTGATGTCACATTGACTATTATCGATGTCATTATACGACCTTTCTGGGCCTTGATCTTGGTAGTTGCATTGCTGTGCAAGGTCAGAAAGCTCTCGGATTTCATTAAAAATATCTTAATTAGTGTTCTGAAGATGAACAAAGGTCTTACAGGTTTGGAACGACATGAGGGTGAGTAATTAAAGGAGAAGTCCACTTCCAAAACAAAGATTCACATATAATGTACTCACCCCCTTGTCATCCAAGATGTTCATGTCTTTCTTTCTTCAGTCATAAAGAAATTGTTTTTTGAGGAAAACATTTCTGCATTTTTCTCCATATAATGGACTGGTATGGTGCCCTGATTTTGAACTTCAAAAATGCAGTTTAAATGCAGCTTCAAAAGGCTCTAAATGATCCCAAGGCTCTTCAAACGATCCCAAATGCGGTTGTGAATGATCCCAGCCGAGAAAGAAGGGTCTTACCTAGTGTGAAGATTGGTTATTTTAATAAAAATAATACAATTTATATACTTTTTAATGCCAAACGCTCATCTTGTCTTACTCTGCCTGGACTGTTTTTGTTCCAGTTCGTGACAGTTAGGGTATGTCGAAAAACTCAGATTACATTTTCTCCCTCAACTTCAAAATCGTCCTATATCACTGCTTTACCTTTTTTGTTAAGGGTGTTTGATCTTCTTTGCATGTTCACTTTGCAACGACTGGGTCGGTACTTCTGCAGTGAGTTTTTCGACATACCCTAACTGTCTTGAGCCAGAATACACAGAGTTCAGGGAGAGCAAGACAAGACGAGCGTTTGAGATTAAAAAGTATTTAAATTGTATTTTTTTAAATGAAAATAACCGATCGTTTCGCTAGATAAGACCCTTCTTCCTCGGCTGGAATTGTTTACAACCGCATTTGGGATCGTTTGAAGCCGCATTTAAACTGCATTTTGGAAGTTTAAAATCAGGGCACCATATCAGTCCATTATAAAAATGCAGAAATGTTTTCCTCAAAAAATATAATTTCTTTACGACTGAAGAAAGAAAGACATGAACATCTTGGATGACAAGGGAGTGAGTACATTATCTGTGAATCTTTGTTTTGGAAGTGGACTTCTCCTTTAATGACAGAATTGTCATTTTTGGATGAACTAACCGTTTAACAATTAGTTGTAAGCTGTGTGTATTTGAGTCACTAAAAACAATCGACTCATTTGGTATTTCATTCGGGAATTGGATTACAGAGATTGCGCTGTACTGTGTGTTTTTGATTCCCTTAAAACACCTATTATCCTTACAAACACTGTATCTAAATGTCACAGACTTTCCGGTGCAAAATCACATGATTGGTTTACAATCACATGCGGTAAATCTGTATGTGCGCGTCTACGTCGGTGCGATTTTAAGCAAGAGGAGAAGGACGTATCCCAGAGAGTGTTTTGTTCAGTCTTAAAGTGTGGAAAAACAGCTCAAGGTGGCTAAATGGAGATTAATCTCTTGACCTACATTCACCAGCTGAATATCAAGCTTAAAAAATTCTCGCTGGAGGCCCACCAGCATCCCTCCCGCTGCAGTAAGATTTGCAGCAGTGTCCGCTGCGTTACTTTAATCGTTTCCCTAGGCATGCACTTATGATGTGACACCAAACATGGCCTCCGCGGTCCCCCGAGCCCCGCTGCGCCGGTCCCTCATTAAGCTTTGTAAGGATGTTATTATACTGCCATTACACTGTTATTAGGTACTAACACACACACTTACTCAAAAGACAAAAAGGAATTGATTAACTCACATGTAAACTCACAAAACCTCAGGTTCTTTGCCATTGTAAGGCCATTACCATATCTTTCAATATGTCAATTAAACAAAAGAGCCAATCAAACAGTGGGTGCTATTATTCTTATTATTTTTGTGTATAAAGAGGCTACAAAATGGCTCTCTTTCCCATACTCTCTCTCTTTGATGGGCCTTTCTGGATCTATCATCCGCTCAGCCCCACTAGGAACAAAAACGAATCTCCATATTGATTTTTAGAGGGGAGGAATTCATTATATCGTTGCGGCAAGTGGCGTGGCCCCGTATGGAGGCTGCTGATGCACCGATTCAAGTGCAAACCTTGGTGATTAGCTCATAAATATCAGTTGTGAATCATTAATATTGAGTCTAATTATCCAGCTCATTTCTAGCTGTAGTGAAAGTGTCTGAGAGGTGATGGATCGGGGAGGTGTGGGGATGGACCCGGGTAGATGTATTTGTTTATGATGTAGAAATGTGCTGAATTTGATCGATGGGAGAGCGTGAGCAGTGAAGGATTACCGAGCGGCTGTGGTGACAGATATTCTGTCCAACAGCTGGATGAACGCTGGATTAAAAACTCTGTTCTTATCAGAAAACTCCTTAGGGATTACACACACGCTCTTACTGATGTCTATACACACTGACAGACACACACACACACACACACACACTATAAACAACACACACTGCTCACCACAAAGAAAAAATCTTTTTAAAAGTCTAGATTAGAACACATTAGAAATGTACTTTGTGTTGATTCTGGAAAACCCTTACAAAATTTGTTGAATGTAATGACCCAGGTTATGTGGTGCAACCATAAAGAAAAAAATAAAAATAAAATGTTTTCCTCTCATCCTGAATACATTTTTCCTTGCAGGTAACATTATTTTTCTAAAATATTCTGAACTATTAATAAGTTTTCACCACATACACACACACACATAAGATAAGTTCATGTGTATATGAATTGTATGTATTTTTTAAATTAATTTTTTTAATTATTTTAAAAATTATTTTTAGTAAATTATTAAAATTACATTTTTTAAAATTAAATTAAATGTTCAACCATTAAATTAAATTAAATTAAATTAAATTAAATTAAATTAAATTAAATTAAATTAAATTAAATTAAATTAAATTAAATTAAATTAAATTAAATTTGGTCCATACAACCAAAAATGTCCATCAAATCACTATTACGTATATCACTTACATTAAATATTATTACTAACTATTATGATTAACTTATTATACTATACTATATCCTATAAAAATTCATCATGACATTAAAAAAGAAAAAAAAAAAAACCTAAAATGCTATTTATTTGAAAAATAGAAACATATTCAAGTTAATCTATATGTGAATTGCATTTTGTATTTAAGTTACTGTTATTATGAATTTTATTTTGTCATTCATTTTTTACAATTATTTTGAAATTAAATAATTATTTTTTTAAATTAAATTAAATGTTGAATCATTAAATGAAATTTTGACAATTTCAGTTATTTCTAATTTAATTTAATTAATTACATTTGTTCTGTAAAACCAAAAATTTCCATCAAATCACTATTACTTAACTATTACTATTAACTCATAAATATAATTACATTTATCAAATGTTATTTCACATCCTGAATATTATTACTGACTATTACGATTAACTTACTATACTATATATCCTAAAAAAAAAAATCATTATGACATTAAAAAAGGGGGGGGAAACAATACTACAATGCTATTTATTTTAAAAATAGAAACATATTTAATTTATTAATGAATACAATTTAATCTATATGTGAATTGCATTTTTATTTAAGTTACTGTTATTATGAATTTCACTTTTTCATCATATATATATATATATATATATATATATATTTTCTTATTTCTAAAAAAAAAAAAAAAAAAAAAAAAAAAAAAAAAAAACATTATGACATTAGGGAAAAAATGTAAATGTTTGAAAGAAAAAAAACAATCCAAAAATTTAAATAAATTTAAATAAATTAAATTAATTCAAATTAATTATGACATTAATAAACAAAATAGATAGATGTGTTTAATTATGTATGTTTATAAAACATATTCAAGTTAATGTATATGTGAATTGCGAATTTTCTTTCTTATTTTCTTTCTTTCTTCATTATTATTATCATTATTATTAATTAATTAATTAATTAATTAACTTATTATTATTATTATTATTTTATTATTTTTTTTATTATTATTATTATTTTTTTTTTTAATGAAATGAAATTTGGTCAGTAGAACCAAAAATGTCTATCATAACAATTACCCACAACTTTACTTGTTGTAAACATAAAGGAAGACATACTGTCTCCTGCTTTCAGATAAATCTTAATTTTAATGATTTCTAACCCAAACATACCTCTAAAAGAAAACATTTCATCATTTCCATCCTCCAAAAATCCCTAAACATGGATTCTGTCAGATTTATCTCACTTCTGGGACAACTATGCCTTCAAATTACATCTGAGCACACACACACAAATAATAATATTAGTGAGAGTGATAGATCACGAGGAGCCCATGTGAACGGTATGGTTCTGAGCTGGTATAACTAATACGGTTTTGGCTCAGATGATTAATATGTCTATTAGAGGAGAGATGAGACTGATTGACTGCTTTAATCCCTTTACAATCTGTTAGATGTGGGTTAATACGTAAAAACTGGTCTTGGTTTACTAACACGCATACAAAGCGAAAGCGAGAGAGAGAGAGACAGACAGGGAGACACAGCTCCAGACTGTCTCGGTTTGAAGTACAACAGCTTTAAAAAGTACAAAAGCCCAGAGCTCCTCAAAGATCAGTCCAGTGCGGTCAAAACCCTGCTGAGGGTTTGTGTACAAGAGCTGAACAGAGAAATAAAGAAGTGTCTCTCCAGAACAGCAAAGCTGAAAGAGGATCTAGCAGTGGTAAAAAGGATCAGGAGGACAGAAGGAGCAGAAGTGAGTGGAGTTGTCTCAGGGTTTAGGGATGAGTTGCATCAGAGAGATATGACCTAAGGCGCCTGCTCGCTCACAGATCCAAGCCTCCAAAACAACAACATCTAGTCCAGCACAGCTGATGCTAACTGGCTCTCATCGATATGTCAGACAACAAAAGGACAGTTTTATCATCACAAGACCTTGTAGCAGACGTCTTAAGAGGATTGGACAATTTAGATGAGATCTAGTGTATCCTAAAGTATATAAAAACCAAAACAGAAAAACAATGACATGAAAATGTAGTCACTTTAAATCTGTATTATTGTCTTTCTCCCTATTCAATGTACCATATTTTCATAATACAGATTTTCTAATACAGAAAACACTGAAAAACCTCCATGAACGAAGGAAAAATTGCACCCAAAAGCACAATTAAATTTTTCAAAAACAATCCCTGCTCATGAATTACCCAAACTCAAGAGCAGAATAAAAGTAGCCAATTAAATTAGAAATAAAACTAGAGTGCATTACTTTTTTGGGAATCTTAAACTAAGAAATGTAGTCTAGCTCTATAAAGACACTCTAGTATGTACCTGGTATAATCAGAACAGCTGCTAATAATGACTGATTATAAAGTTTGAACTTGACTTTAACTTCTAAAATGAGCTTTTGAGAAGCACCTTCAGTCGACTAAAAATTAGTGAGCACCATCTGGCAGTACGGACGGCTAGGCAGAAAAACCATGAATGCTACAAGACAGAAAATGATGTCAGCAGTGCAAAGAGACAGCTGGACTTTTTGACAAAATGTTAAAATGTACCAAACTGAAAGATTTTTTATCATAATCAGATAGAATATTCCTCAAATTGGCCTCACAGTCAATGCTGAACTACTCTTTTTTAATTGAAGAACGCACGAAACGCACACTGTTCTTTTATTGCCCTGTTATTTATGATATATGTATTTGACTAATTTGATATCTTTATCATAACAATCAGATTTAGCTTATAAACCCTCTTCATTATTAAAAGAGCCTCCATTTTCTTGTCTGCAACTTTGCCGCATTATGCATTAATTAAGTGAATCAGCTTTTGTGCTTTGTAAAACTGTGAATGTAGACATTAAGCCACACAAAAGCCCGTGACTAAGATATATAAACCCTAAAGAATCTAGTAAGATAATACGCTAATAACAGCAAATGT
The DNA here is from genome assembly GCF_022985175.1 of Labeo rohita. Classification (NCBI taxonomy): domain Eukaryota; kingdom Metazoa; phylum Chordata; class Actinopteri; order Cypriniformes; family Cyprinidae; genus Labeo; species Labeo rohita. The sequence goes on along the minus strand of NC_066888.1, from coordinate 11,208,319 downwards.
CTGTCTAATGCTAATGAACAATTACCCACTAAGGACTTCACACTCTCCCCTCATCATTTCGCTCATTTTGCTTCATCTGCAGAAAATCTCTGACAAATCATAATGACACGGCTCTGTAAAAAAACAAAACACAATTAACAGTCACCCCATGCGCATTTTAAAGTGTGTGCGTGAATAAATTAAGAACATTTCTGTTTGTTTTTGCAAGACTAGCACTTTTCTGAAGTACCTCCAATTAACCACGTTCACTTAAGTGAAGAAAACATTTGATTTTACAGTCTCACCCAACTTACACTGTGACTGAACACTTATCAATATAATTAGTTTTGCAATATTCAAGGGGAGATCGCATACTCATTTTCCACAAGTTGATATGTTTAGGTTCTTCACGAACACCCTTTTTTACCTTGTCAAAAACAGCTGTTCACAACAACCAGTTTCAGTGCATGTCTCTTTAAATGTTAATGAGCTCTGCTCACTCCGCCCCCTCTCTTCTGTTTTTTTTTTTTTTTTTTTTTTTTTGTGTGTGTGTGTATTTGTTGAAAATGAAGACTCTTATGTTCACTTTATATCCAACTACAAAACACCTGGATTGCTTACAATACATTGTTTCCAGCTACTTGAGGGCGGAGAAAAGTGGTCGTGGGTGGGGCTTGAGTAAAATATGATGTCATACCGCTCAGAAAATCAAAATGGCTTAATAATAAAGAGGTGAATGGGTTTTTATCATTGTAGGGTGGTTGAGTTCAAACACTAAGACACGTTTATATGCCAACACCATGTAAAAGTGAATTTTGCATTGGATAGTAAGTCATTCAGATGAGCAATATCTCTCTGCATTCTGCAAATGCATTATGCAAACAGATTTTTTTCAAGTATTTAATTACCTTATCAATTCGCAAGTTATTTACCCATTTGGTAAAACAAAAATGTAATACAAAAATGTGTATCTTTCAAAGCTTTACATTCTACTAGACACACACAAATATTCTGTCTTTATAAATTTATAAGTATAAGGTTGAACATTCTACCATCAAATACAATAGGTAAATATGTATTTCAATCATTTTTACTGAGATACTCTCAAAGCTTAGCAATGCAGTAGTTAAACATTTTTAACAGAAGCAATTCCATTATGTCCTTCACTAGTTTGAAAGGTGATTCAGTAGATTATTTACACTTGCAAAACAACACCTAGTATTGGTCGCGGTGTAACCTGACATCATTCCAAATCAAAGAAAAACAATTAGGACAGGGTGTTTAATCAAATTGTACTTTTAATTATGGCTTCCAAAGATTATGAGCTTTGTGTTTAGGGAAGCACCAATCTGACACTCAGTATTGGTATATTTTATCTGTCATAAAAGCACCATAAATGTTTTCATGCACTACATTCTGTGTCTTCTGAAAGTGTTCGATAGCTTTATTTGAGAAACAGTATAAGCTGTTAAATTTATGTTTACAGAAATTCATTCTCCATTCAGCATTCAGCATTCAAACAGTGTGTCTCATTCGGTTATAGTAGTCAGCACAGTAAAACTTTCTCCAAGATGCTCTCATTATTATGTATAATCTGAACATAAAGGTCTGTACTTTTGTTTGACAGAACTGTATTTTGCTGGAGTTTATTGTTGATTCTAAATTGTGAGGTATTCGCTATTGAATTAAACTTTCAATTTAAAATCCTGATGAACAAGGTTAAGTAAACAGTTGAATAGATGCAATTTACTTGCACACAATATCTCTTGATATTAAAAACTTTTCATGATGGGACAAGGTCCGCCCTTGAGTCAAAGAAGTGATGTTGCTTTAAAGTGCATTCTGCATCTGGGATGCACATTTTTGTGCCACAGACTAGCATCAGTATCAGCTCATACTCAAAGTTTAGTGTAATATTATAAATTAATTCTGCACAAAAAGGCACAAGAAGAGAATTTAAACTTAAAGGGATAGTTCATCCAAAAATGAAAATTACCCTAAGGTTACTCACCCTCAAGCCATCCTAGGCGTAAATGACTTACTTCTTTCAGATTACTACAATCACAGTTTAGTTAAAAAAAAAAAAAAAAAACTGGCTTTTCCAAGGTTAAAAATGGCAGTGAATGGGTGTTGAGATTTTAAACCCCCAAAAAGTACATCCATCCATCATAAAAAGTACTCCACATGGCTCCAGGGTTTTTAAAGTGAATCGATGCATTTGTGTAAGAAAAATACCCATATTTAAAACTTTATAAAAACTTTAAATGCATGTTCATGAGAGAGTGGGATTCCAGCAGATGAAAGACGATGTAGGTGAAAAGTGACAAAGCGGAAATGAAAGGAGAGAGCAAAACAAAACACAGGGCATGAATTAGAAGTACAAAAAGAGGATTTGTAAAGAAAATCGTCAGAGGATTTCGATATAAGCCAAGTGGAGGCTGGTTTTCCTTTGCTGTAAACAAAACCTGGTTCTCACATGACTAGCAAATTCTCACCGGGGCTTACGCTACACCTACATCCTAAGTTATTCCCTGGAACACCACTCTCTCGTGAACATGCATACAACAGTTAGCAGAAGTTCATGAAGTTTTAAATATGGATATTTTTCTTACACAAATGTGTCGATTCACTTCAGAAGTCCTTTATTAACCCATTGAAACCATGTGGAGTACTTTATATGATGGTTGGATGCACTTTTTTGGCTTCAAAATCTCAGCAGCCATTCACTGCCATTATAAAGCTTGGAAGAGGACTTTTTTTATATATAACTCTGATTGTATTTTTCTGAAAGAAGAAAATCATATACGCCTGTAGGATGGCTTGAGGGTGAGTAAATCATGGGGTAATTTTCATTTTTAGGTGAACTATTCCTTTAAGTAACATGCTAGGCAAATTGGAAATTGTGGGAAGATTTAAATTAAAAAAATTCAGCCATACATACTGTCCTTTACTGTGCTTTACAGCTTTGGTCTTTTATGCCTTTATAGGATAGTACAGGAGCAGAGAGAGGGGAATGGGGTCAGTAAAGGACAGAGTCAGAGCTTGAACTCGGGTCACCTGAGACGCAGCTGCGCTGAATGTTGAAGCGCTGCCCACACTATTCTAGCTATTCCTTTGACCAAGTAGAACATACTTTACCAAAAGGTTGACTATATATTTTCAGTAGGTTGTTGCAGAGTGCACTACAACGATTTATATCCACTGTTAAAAACACATTCAACAAGTCAAATAAATGCATGATGTTTCCTATGAATAATCGTGTTAAATGACCATGATCTCAATATTGACCAAACTATTCGTCATTATGATGTTATGCCATAATCAAGCAGGCTTTAGAACTGAAACTCTCCATCCATCTGCAATTTCTACAAATTACACTTTTACAAGAAAAACGATCTCAAGTACCACTCATGCACCTCTTGTTAACAAATGAACAATAAAAGCTAGTGTGCTAGTAAGTGCTTGATAGCCTGGTCACAGTGAAGCACCTTTAAATATGAGCTGAGTAATCCTTTGAATTTACATTATGCAATGTACACACTAATCAGTTGCATTGACAATTTTCCCTCAGTTTAGATCAATAAACCTTTGTCTGAATTTTAATTAAGAAGCCTCAATATGATGTTATATGTTTCTCTTACATGATTCATTTCTTCAGTTTTACATTTTGGAGTCACATTACTTATTTTTGGGTTCTACCAGTTTGCACTCTACTTGTAACCAACAGCACTCATTAGCATGCTAAACATCAAACACTCATTAAGTAAATCAGCACTGACACGTTCATTATGCACATTGTCAACCTAGACATTATAAATACAATAAATGTTCCCTATTTCGTTTTCTTGCCCAAAAACAACTAAAATAATACGTAAGTCACATTTCAGTTCAGTTCAGTTCACACAGTTTCAGTTAATGCCAACAAAAATAATTTATATAGTTCCACAGGGCTCTACGCTTACTTTTCTTTTTAGGAGCACAGTCAGATTTTAGGAGCACATTCTGAACAATAATCAAAAAATCTGATGAAAAATTAGGCTTCCCATTACGGGGTGATATTTAACTCCTTAGTGTGATTTACAAAATTTTGTTTTTACCTTTATAATGGCATTTTTCTAACTTATGTAAGTATGTCATCTTCTACTTTAAAGTATTACACAATTATATTTTAGAAGCTTTTTTTTTATATAAGCTAATTAAAACAACAGAATAAGAACAAGTAGAATAAGAATAAGTTACCAATCAAATGAAATCAGTATTAACAAAATTAATATTTACTACAGAAGTGGCATAGAAGAACACAAAAGTGCTTTGTAGGTGTATGTTCCTGTTTACTGAGGCTCAGAGGTGGCATGAGTGCAATCAAATTTATAAATTCATGTCGAGATTATTATTTTAAATATAACATTTTGAATATAGAAATATTAAATGATTTAAATAACTGAAAAGATACTAAAGTTACTGAATAAGTAACTGGTAAGTTATTGAATTAATATTTATTCATTTGACTCATTCGAACGGCTGATTCATTCAGGAATAAAACAAGTGAGTGTCTTTATGAATGGAAAAATGAATCATTGACTCACTAGATTAGCTTAAAAACACACATTCATTCATAAATGAAACACCGCTGTGTTTGAATGGAGGTGCGCAGCGGCTCAGTTGTGACTTGTTTCAGACTATTTTTGATGATGAAATAGAGCAAAATCAGGCAATAGTGTTATAGTCAGGCAATGTAAGTCACTTAATATTAACTTCTTGTTTATTTAACTGTTGTATTAAATCAATCTCTCATTTACAAACTCCCTTAAAAATCACTAAAAGCTGTCACTCATCTTAGGTCATCACGGTCTCACAAAGTTCCATAATAATAAACAAAGCTCTCTACACTCCCTGCAGAAAAAAAACAAAAACAAAAAAAAAAAACAGCTCAAACCAGCCTAGGCTGGTTGGCTGGTCTTAGCTAGTTTAAGCTGGTTTTAGCTGGTTGTTCCAGCTGTTTTCCCAGACTGACCAGCTAAGGAAGTGGCCAAAACCCTTCTAAATGAATAACCAGCTAAAACCAGCCAACCAGCTTAGGCTGGTTTTAGCTTTTTTTTTTTTTTTTTTTTTTTTTTTTTGTTTGTTTGTTTTTCAGCAGGGCTGCACAATGAATCTTTTATTGACACTCTCTCTAAACTTTGTTTATGAAAGGATTCGTCAGATATGTCTGTGATACGCAACGCTGCAAAAACACGTAGAAACCTTTGAAGCTGCCCTCAGCACAAACACAAATATACTGATTGGGTAAGTTGCACTGGTGCTCCTAAATATTTTTCATACATTTAAAATATTTCATTGCAAATGCGACTGAACTGTCACACTGCAGAGTCCTGTTCCAACACAATTTCATTAGTGTTAATTAACTTCCATTTTATAAAACTTAAAAGGGAAACCTTAACTAAATTTATATAAGTAAACAACATTGGTAACACTATAATAAGGTTCAAATAAATTAGGTCATGAACTAACATACAACATTTTTTTTTCAGCATTTTAAGCTAATTTTTGAATATACCATTGTTCAAGTCATGTTCATTCATAATGTATTACCTAATGTAAATTAATACAATTTAAAATGTTAAAACATACGGAGAGTACTATTAACGTTAACTTAGCTTAACACATGCTGTAAAAGTATGTTCATTTCAGGTATCTTCAAAGGGTCATCAGATGAAAAGTTCACTTTTTCAAATCGAGCCATTTTTAGATGCCTGTCGGTGTGGTGTCACAGAGGCCACTCCTACGTTAGTTGATTGACATGAGCGTCTTACCTCAGATCAGCTGTAACAGTTCGACCTCCATTGTTTCGATGCCGGAGCAGGGATGCAAGTTAGACAAGAATATCTCCGATTGAGGTGTTGTGTTGCTGCATGTAATAATGAACAGTGGTCGTCATTTACTCCCGACATCTGAGCCGCTGAAGATGCAGTGGATTAAGTTTGTTTGTAAAGGGGATGCACCTCCCGATCTACATAAAAGTGTCTATGTTCACGCAAATCATTCATGATCCAGCTTCACTTACAGCAGAAGTGAGTATAAGGGTTTTTTTATGAATCTCTGCAATCACCTTTCCTAATAACGTGCTAGTTAGCAAGTTTTGTGGCTAAACGTGCTAAATGCGGCTAAAGTAAACAATCTCTCGGAGCAGCTCGTCACTCCACAGAGAGAAGAGAGGGGCGGGGCGAGCAGAGCTCCTTTGCATTTAAAGGAACAATCCCTCAGAATGGGATGATTTTTGCATGGTCATTTTGACAAGGTAAAAAGGGTGTTGTTTTACACAACCACTGACATTTTGTCTTGTCTAAAATGGGCATCCAATGAACCTTTAAGATTGTAACTAACTAATGGCAACTAACTGAACCTTAAAATGTTGCAAAATAGTAAGAAAAAAAAGTAAGAAAGAAAGAAATGCTAGAGCAAAACCATAAACTATTTTGGTACTGTGTTGGGTCGCCACTTGATGTCAAAATCCTGAAGCGAAACCAGTTGAGAACTACTGAACTAGAGATAAATCAGCAGGGTGGGATGTGGAGATGAAATGAGGGGAGACAGAAAGAGCAAAAGCGAGGGTGATCTGTTGCGATCTTTCAAGGGAAAAACGCTACACTGGCTGAAGTGTTTGAGCCCGGCAGCACAGGCCCCTCAGAAAGCCGAGTCCCCTTTCACCATCTCCACTTTCTCTTTCATTCGCTCTCCCCCCTCAACTACTTCTGTCTGTCTGGAATAGATTGGTTATGATTCCTTTTTGCTGCAGGCGGGAGACCCGGCCTCCTCAACCGTACCTTACAAGCACACATACACACACACACACAATCACATTTTCACTCCTCTACATTCTCCATTATCACTTACATATACACAGCCTTAGAGAAGACAGAGCTGTAATATCTTTGCAGGCTGTTCTCTCTCTCTGTCTTTCTCTCGCTCAGAAACATGAGTTCAGCCTATAAAAGAGAAGGCCTTGGGCTGCAGATGCTGAATTTAAACTGGACACAACTATGAAATCCTCAATCATCCAGAAACGAGAACAAAGAACCTGCAATTGGATAGTTTTGTGCTATACGTTGTGTGTGTGTCTTTAAGGAAGGGCTAGTCGTACGGCTGTTGAAAAGTCGGATAAATGAAAATCTCGTCTGGCTGTGTTGTGTGGAAAGGCCTTGAACTCACTGTGTGAGTGTGTCCAAAGCAGTGTCTTCCTGAATTTCTATCACTTAGACATTCGCTAACCATCTAGGAGACATTAGCCACAACCCAGGCGCGCTCTCCTTTCAGCAGATGTTAATGTGCTTTTATGCTAGCTCTGAGCGCGAGGGGAATTGGGTTAGGGCGAGTACTGCGGGCGGCTGAAGCGTTGCTTGGATCTGCACTTAGCGGTTCACAGCTAGCTCTCTGCGGGGCTTTAGCCTAGCACTTACACAAGTCTCACTCGTTCCGCTACATAGGTACCACCCGCCTTTCCACGGCAGTCAGATTGCATATCGCTTCTTTGCAAATTAGCCACAAACATGACTATTTTAATGTGTAAGGGAGATGTTTTTAATGTGCTCTGTGGCAGATTCAGGAAGAGTTCTCGAGCGCAGCTAATCTCCTGCATTAGCATGGCGCTTCCACACTTCCACCTTTAATAATACATGTTATATTAAATGGAGGAGGCTAAGAAACCCTCCCTCGTGTCCTCTTTTCCCTTGACCTCGGACGAGACTGAACGGTTTCCAGTGATCTCTCTTTCTCTCTCTCTCTCTAAGAACTGAAAAAAGAAAGTTTTTCCTAAGAGTAAAGAGGTAGTGGTTTGCTTTGTTCACATCTGGCAGAGTCTGGCTTTAATCCCGCTCAACACACATGATGAGAGAGCAGTGGATTATGGGAGGAATAATCTGCACTTAGATTTTGAGCCTTCCAGATCTGAACTTGAATTTGTCTGATGTGACTAAAGCTCAGCGGCGCAGCTGTTCAAGGAAAGACAAGGAAATGTTTTTTTAACCATGGATGGAAAATAATCTTTCAAGATTTCAGATTATTAAAAAAAGTAATGCAATACAAAGATTTCTAAATACTATAGAGTAAGTTTGCCAGAAAATGTGATTTGTGCAAGCTCCCAGGAGGTCAATGCAATTGGTCCTTATATGGAAGACAAAAGCTTTTCAGACAGAATTCATCTGAAAAGTCAAAGGGTCATGAATACCGACTTCATCAGGATATATCAAATATGAAGGATTATTGAAGTTTTCTTATTTTACAGGACCATGACCCTCAATCAGGGGCAGTAGTCGAGAAAAGATAAAAATAAAAGCAAGCTATAAAAATGCTACATAAAATATATAAAAAAATCATAATACAAAATGTCAACACTGTGCCGAAAAAAAAAAAAAAAAAAAAAAAACACCAAATAAATTAATAAATATAATTTAATTTACCAATAAATAAATAAAAATGATACAAATCTTCATAAGATTTTTATATTGGCAACAATGTGCCAATATAATATTATACTTACTGCATATTTTGATTTTACAAGTAATATTTTTATTTGACCTCTATTAGTTGTTTGTGGGTGTTTCACAACAAGCATTACCACATGTCACTCACATTACAAGTCTTGTCTTCTCAACTTTACAGGTAACACAGGTAACATTACAGGTAAATTTTACCGGTAACACAGAAGTCTTCTGACTAATGGTTAGTTACCACCACCAAACACCAGCGTTCAACAGTTGTTGGATTTTGGTGAATCAGTATGTTAATCGTGTTTGCATTTGTTTGCTTCTGTTTTCACTGAGTGAACATGTTTAATTGGGACTTGGGAAATGTTTGCACAGTCTGGTGTGATTTTCCAACAAACCTTTGACGTAATAAGTCTTTATTGCTAACCATTGCTTAGATGACGTGGCACAAAAAGTATCCTTGCCAACTCTATAGAAATTAATGTCCATTGAAATGCAATGAGGAAAAAAGCAAAGCAAACCAAAGCATATCAAAGCAAAGCAAATAGAAAAAAAATAAATAAACAAAAACAAAACAAATCAAACAAAAACAAAAACAACAACAACAACAACAACAACAAAAAAAAATGAAACGGAAGCAAATTAAAGCTAAACAAAAATAAAAAAAAAGCAAATCAAAGCTAAACAAAGCAAAACGCAAAACAAACCAAAGCATATCAAGGAAAAACAAAAAAACAAAGTAAAGTTAAACAAAGCAAATCAAACAAAAAATGAAACAGAAGCGAATCAAAGAATAATAAAAAAAAAAACTAGACAAAAGCAAATCAAAGCTAAACAAAGCAAACAAGAATTAAACAAAAGCAAATCAAAGCTAAACAAAGCAAAGTGAAAAAAGTAAAGCAAACAAAAGCAAAATAAAATAAAAAGCAAAGTTAACCAAAGCAGAGCAAAGAAAAACTAAACAAAGCAAACAAAAAATAAAGGCAAATCAAAGCTAAACAACGAAACAGAAGCAAATCAAAGAAAGTAAGGCAAACAAAAACTAGACAAATGCTAATCAAAGCTAAACAAAGCAAACAAAAAATAAAGGCAAATCAAAGCTAAACGAAGCAAAGTAAAAAAAGAAAAATATATCTAAACAACAAAAAAAGCAAAACAAACCAAGCATATCAAAGAAAAGCTAAATAAAAAAGCTAAAAAGTTAAACAAAGTAAAGCACAGCAAAGAAAGAAAAAAACTAAACAGAAAAAAAAAAAAACTAAACAGAATCAAATCTAGCTAAACCAAGCTAAACCAAGCAAAGCAAAAACTAGAGAAAAGCAAATCAAAGCTAACAAAAACCATCAAAACAAAATGCAAAACAAACCAAATCATATTAAGGAAAAACAAAATAAAAAGCAAAGTTAAACAAAGCAAAGCAAAGAAAAACTAAACAACAGGAAAACAAATAAAAAAATAAACAAAAGCAAATCAAAGCAAACAAAAGCAAATTAAAGCTAAACAAAGCAAAACAAACAAAAAAACTAAACAAAACTATCAAAACAAAAAGCAAAAAATAAAAATAAATAAATAAAATAAAATAAAAATAAAGAATACAATTTTCTTTTGATGAGACACAATGAGACACAACGTAAGTGAACACATTAAAAAAGTGTTTTACAAAAAGTTATGTTCTAATAAGAACCCAAATACAAGATTTTTGTCCGTGGCTTCATCCGCAGTGTATTCCTTTTCAGTCACCATTATTAAAGCAGAACAACTAAATGCATAAATGCATGTCAATCCATCCATTTTCCAAACCTTGTCCTATAGGGTCAGCAGGATGCTGGAGCCCATCTCAGCATCTCGGGCCATAGATAGGAAACCATCCTGGATGGATGACCAGTCCATTACAAAAGACACATTACAAACACACCCAGACATTCACACTTACAGTCAATTTAGCATATCCAACATACCTTGAGGAAACCCACACCAAACTCTGCCCCATAAATACACGTTTGTTAATACAAATGTGTGTACAGATTGTTTGCTGTGGAAATACAAATCAGCATTAACACCCCACTAAAATCACAATCTCATGCATATTAATGCACAAGAAAGAAACTATTGGCTGATATCCAGCTGACCAAAAGCAGGCTGTGTTAGCATAACCAGAGGGAAACTACAGGCGGAAACCATTTCACGCTTAGGCAGGGTGTCTAACAAGAAGGAAGATGCATCCAAATGAATACAGATCCCTTGAAGAAAAGAAGACAAGGCAGGGAGTGAATGAGAAATGCTGATGAATGCAGTTATCGTGTTTGTGTGTGTGTGTGTGTGTTAGTTAGCTCATTGTACTCACTCTTGAGAATGATTACACTTAAAGACACTAATGATGTTCTCTTTCTATGCCACCAGACAATGCAATTAGCATCAAATCAATGTTTCTCATCCCTGAAAGTCATTACGCCCTTAACTTTTTTTTTCTGTTGCCCTCTCTTTATTTCTGTTGCTCTTTTGTATGTGTAAGAGAAACTGTGCATTTTTTTCCTGATCTCAAAGATGCAATATGCATGAAGTATTGGGTGTACAGCTACGAAATGCTTAGAAAACAGGCTTTCAGAATGTACATGCAGTATTTAGTACATTTCCAAGAAATGCCTAGAGAAAGAGTATGTTTGTGACAAAGTTTTGGGTTTTAAGTCCCACGCAGGTTTTAATGGACAAGACACATCAGAAGAACTACTCTTTGCGAAATCTCACGATAAACAAGAGCGTGCCGCACAACATGATGTAAAGCTACAATCTAGCCGGCAGCTTTGTGGCATCCGTATGAAGTCGGTAGAGAACGAGACGAAAGCGTGGACAGGAAAAAGAGAACGAAAGAAGTGTAGGGAGAGCAATCACATTCTGAAGCCTTGATCAGAGGACTTTGCTGCCACATCCTGCTGGTAACTTGCGTACATATGGTCAAAAAACATCCTTCCAGCTCATGGTTGCCATGGCAACGCGACTCCGCTCACAGTACGTCCGCATGAGACATACAGTGTGAATGTATTCTGAAACAGGTACTCATTTAGTGAAACAAACATCAGACTAACATGTGCATGCATGCCTTGGCGTGCACAGACACACAGATGCATGACACTCCAATTATCACACTTCACATTTGCTCATCAAAAAATTGCAGCTGAGCTAAAAAGGGGTAAAGGGTTTAAAAAAAAGAAAATCATTTTGCTCCATCATCAGGGGCGTGTCAATAAGAGCTGTCTGCTATTGGATTGGCCACCCCAGGTGTCACTTCAAAATTCTAAATTGTGATTGGCTATCAAGTCAGATGCAGAACCTCTTTAGTTTACATTATAACTGAGACCACTGTCATTTGCACTGCATTGTCACATTTGTGATCCAGAAGTGCACCCTTGGCCTGTGAAAGTCAAGGAGGCTTGAAGTAATCAGATGTGGGAGCGCGACTCTATAAATAATGATTACGTCCATCGCAGGCACTGTGGTAATGTGTTAAGTGGAACATGACACCGAGTACTATGATCATCTGTTTTCTCCTTGACATGGTCAGACGTGTCACATCACCTCATATCTGGTTATATTCTGCATGTTATGCTTTGAGTTCAAAAGAAATGTCTGGAATATTTACTATCTACACAATAACGTGTTACTGGAGCAAGTCTGAACTGAAGTTTAAACTGAATTGATATGAAACCTAAATGTAAATTAATTTATAATAAATGTAATTAAAATGCAAGAATAAAAACAATATTTAATAAATCATTTAATAAAATAAATAATAAAAATGACACTTTTATATTGTTAATAAATAATATAGAAACAATATAAAATATGATATGAAATTCATATATTACAATTAAAATTATTATTGTTATTATTAATGCTAATTAAGTTATGATTTTTGAACATTATTTTTAACAGTTGGCTAATCAACTAAACTGACACTAAACCTGAATATAAAATAAGTGATAATAAAACAATTAATATGTATTAAATATAACATTTAATATAAAAAAGAAAGCTAAATTTGTAATGAAATGTCAATATTATAATAAAATTATTATTATTATTATTATTATTATTAATAATAATAATAATAATAATAATAATAATAATAATAATGTGAATCGAGTTATGCTCTTTTAACATTATATTTAACAGCTGGCTAATAAACTGAATGGATACTAAAAGAATAAATAAAAAAAATACAGGTTTAAATATAATATTTAATAAAAAAAATAAAATTTAACTACACTTTTACCTTTTTACATAAATAATAAAGAACAATCTAAAATCTTATATGAAAATTAATAATATTATTAAATTATTATTATTATTAATAATAATAGTAATAATAATAATGTGAATTGGGTTATGTTCTTTAAACTTTATTTTTTAACAGCTGGCTAATCAACTGAATTTATACTAAAAATAAAATAATTGATAATAAAACAATTAAAATACAGATTTAAATATAATATTTAATATAAAAAACTCAATTTTCAACTACACTTTTACTTTTTCATATAAATAATAAAGATCAATATAAATATAAATATAAATATATTACATGAAATTATTATTATAATGAAATCATCATCATTATTATTATTATTATTAATGTGAACTTGTAAAATGTGAAATGTAAAGTTATGCACTTTTAACATTATTTTTAACAGTTGGCCAATCAACTGAATCAATACTAAAAAAAAAAAAAAAAGATAAAATAATGAAAGTACAGATTTCACTTTTCAACTTTTCAATTATTGTGAATTACGTTATGCTCTTTGTTGGCTGGCTGATCAACTGAACTTAAACCTGAATGCATTAAAATATATTATAATATAATTAAAAATGTGATTTTAAATAATTTATAAACTAAAAGAAAAATAAAAAATATATATATTTTTACTTATAAAATAAAATATACTTTTTATATAATATAAAAACAATATACAATTGTTAACATGATTGGTAACACTTTACAATAAGGTTAATAGTTAACTACTTTAGTTAGCATGAACTAAGAATGAACAATACTTCTCCAGCATTTATTAAAGTTAGTTTATGCTAATTTCAACATTTACTAATGTGTTATTAAAATCACAAGTATTTATGAACTAACATGAACTAACAATGAACGACTGTATTTTCATTAACTAACATTAACAAATGCTGTAATAAATATATTGTGCATTGTCCATTCAAGTTAGTTAATACATCAACTAACATTAACTAAAGGAACCTTAATGTAAAGCGTTACCATTGTTATTATACAATATAACAAAATAATATAATTAGGAAATGAGTCTATTTAGAAGAGACAAATGGCTTGGGCCTTGAGTCCAACGCTGCAACATTATAGAGTGGCATTTGGAGAGAAGACTGAAAACCAAACTGGGCCAAAAGCCTCCTCAGAGCTTCATTTCTGGATTCTGACTGTTTGCGCTGACGTCCAAAGGCAAATCTGAGACCATTCAAACTAAAGACCTCATCTGCCCAGCCTTGATGGTCTGACACACCAAAAATCTCTCAGCCAATGAAATCACACGAGCGGGAGCTTTCCAGCAAAGTATTTGTCTTGAGTATCTATGCTAGAAACATTAAAGGGCTCGTAATGACATTACAATTTCGAGCAAATCAGCGTTATAGCCCCGCACTGTGTGCACAGATTTGCCGCTTTTATCTTAGATTGAACACATATAGTTTTCTCAGCGTGACACAATGAACAGTTCTGCTCTTCGTGCGAGAGGGTAATGTTACGCAGATATCATCGCAGCCTAATGAATCAGCGGAGTTCAGCTGAGGTCTTCTCCTGCCTGTATGTTTGAGGCGGTTTGTGTGTGTTGGAGTGTTTTGAGGCTTGTTTATGATCGCAGCATGAAAACAGCCATGTTCTGCATTTCCCCGCTGCTACTTAAACTCATCTCGGTGGGTCTGAGACCTGAATTTAAAAAGAGTCTCAAAGTAAGCACAGTGCAGAAGCCTGTGAGTTGTTCCCTGCAGCTAGGAAAAAATAAAAAGAGCGCTTGCAGACCTGAAATAGTAATTATTGTTTACCCAACAAAAGCTGTTTTGTTAATAGCATGTCCGGATAAATTAAGAGTTTGGCTACGGATGGTGAGGCTCTCTTTGTCCCTCAGGGAGGGTTGCAAAAACTGACCCACCATTGCTAAGATTACATGCACTGGAAATCTTTCTATAAATATCTTGTTATAAGGTAACAATACATACAAACAATTTACACAGCAATTTGTTTCATGAATGAGCATTTTGTCCACAGGAAATATGAGCAAAGATGCATTTTCAAGCATTTTTCAGCTACATGATTGACACCCAGGTTCACAGTGTGACTGTTCCTCACGGTCTCATTTTCATTGTCATCACTGAATATTGCATCTGTGGTGTATGACTGAAAACTACTGCTGTTTCACAATGCCTTTGCTTTTTAAAAATCTTTTTGGAGTGAGGGAAAAATGGAGCGATATTGAATCTATCAATCAACGGAGAACCAATGAAAAAAGAAATGTCAAAAAATCTGAGCCATTCTGAAATGTGAGATATCAGAAAGGAGAAGTGCAATCTTTAAAAAAGGACAAGTAAAAGTATGTATAATATAAGAGATCGGATAGATAGGCAGAAACACCAAAAGATTTTAAGAATCAATATTGGTTCCTCAAAATGAATTTGATTAAAATCAATTAATCAAAACTGTCAACCCTGCCTTTATATGTATTTAGCCGATCTCCGGGTCTGGCGGTAGCACTTGTAGCATAGCTTAGCATAGATCATTGAATCAGATTAGACCGCTAGAATCTCGCTCAAAAATGACCAAAGAGTTCTGATATTCTTCCTATTTAAAACTTGCGATTTCCTATTAAAACTCTGTGATTTTTTTTTAACAGAAAATGAAAAGTTGAGATTTTCTAGGTCAATATGGCTAGGAACTATTCTCTCATTTTGGCATAATAATCAAGGAACTTTGTTGCTGTACCATGGGTGCAGCAGGCGCAATGATATTACGCAGCCGTCAACTCTGCCAGCTGCAACTCTGCATCTACACAAACTTAGTGCCGGTCACTTTCAGGCGCTGCGTGATATCATTGCACCTGCTGCACCCATGGTAGGGCAGCAAAGTTCCTTGATTATTACGCCGGAATGAGAGTATAGCCATATCAGCCTAGAAAATCGCAACTTTTCATTTTCTGTCAGTCTTATTACACAATGTAACTACAGAAAAGTCAAGTTTTAAATAGGAAAAATAATGTCATTATATATGGTCATTTTTGAGCGAGATGCCATTGGTCTAATCAGATTCAATGATCTATGCTAAGCTATGCTAAAAGTGCTACCGCCAGACCAGGAGATCGGCTGAATGGATTCGAAAGCAGTAAAACTCAATTGTTTAACTCTAGGGGGAGTTGGACAATGAGCCTATTTTCAAAAAAATGGAGTACGTTTAAGTAGCACAGGTATATTTGTAGCAATAGCCAAAAATGCATTGTATGGGTCAAAATTATCGATTTTTTTTTGGTGTCAAAATCATTACAATATTAAGTAAAGATCATGTTCCATGAAGATATTTTGTAAATTTCCTACCATAAATATATCAAAACTTAATTTAAACTTTAATATTTTTAATTTTTTGCACCTTCAGTTTCCAGATTTCCAAATCGTTGTATTTCAAACAAATATTGTTTTATCCTAACAAACCATACATCAAGGAAAGAAAGAAAGGACTCTTATGACTGGTTTTGTGGTCCAGGGTCACATACAGTATATACTTCATATGTTAACCTTTTCAACTGCTTGTTAATGCAAATATCTAATTAGCCAATTACATGGCAGCAACTCAATGCATTTAGGCATGTAGACACGGTCAAGACGACCTGCTGAAGTTCAAATAGAGCATCAAAATGGGGAAGAAAGGTGACCATCTCTAGAGTGTGCAGAAAATGATCTGAAAAATAGGAAATATCCAGTGAGCATCAGTTTTGTGGGTGAAAATGCCTTGTTGATGTCAGAGGTTAGAGGAAAATGGCCAGACTGGTTCAAGCTAATAGAAAAGCAACAGTAACTCAAATAACCACTCGTTACAACTGAGGTACACTGAAGAGCATCTCAGAATGCACAACATGTCGAAATTTGAAGCAGATGGGCTACAGCAGTAAAAGATCACACTGGGTGCCAATCCTGTCAGCTAAGAAAATGAAACTGAGGCTACAATTCACACAGGATCACCAAAATTGCACAAAAAAAAGATTGCAAAAAGGTTGCCTGGTCTGATGAGTCTCGATTTCTCCTGTTTCATTCAGATAGTAGGGTCAGAATTTGGCATAAACAACATGAAATAATTGATCCGTCCTGTCTTGTATCAATGGTTCAGGCTGGTGATGGTGGTGTAATGATGTGGGGGACATTTTCTAGCCATACTGTGGGGTCCTTAAAGGGATAGTTTACCCAAAATTGAAAATTCTGTTATTCATTACTCACCCTCACATTGTTTTCTCATAAGATTTATCTTCAGAACACAAATTAAGATATCTTTGATGACATCTAAGAGCTTCCGGACCTTGCATAGACAGCAGTCGTACTACCACGTTCAAGGGCCAGAAAGGTAGTAAGAACATCATTAAAATAGTTAATGTGACATCAGTGGTTCAACTGTAATGTTATGAAACTACAAGAATACTTTTTGTGTGCAAAGAAAACAAAAAATAACGACTTTATTCAACAATTTCTTCTGTTTGGCTGACAAATCTGCAGGAACTGGGTGATGCTGTTATGTCAGTATGAACCAAATCACTAAATTACGTCACACCTTTCCCAGCAACACTAGTGCAGAAGCGCCAAACACAAACACACTAGACTTGCTCGAGATGTGCCGCACAGACCGACCAGCGGACAACACCAAAGCACTGCAGGAGCAATTCGAGAGCAGATGACTCTTTAAGATTTGAATTGTTCTCACAGTATTTCGATTCTACAGTCCGCACAGCGCCGACACATTCCAAACAAGCCTAAAATCAACAATGGCTTTGTGAAACTAAATCGGCTTCAGAACACGCAGAATTCAACATGTTCATGTTTAGCTGCTATTTCAAACAAAGTTTCTGTTCGTCTTGGTCACGGTAATCCCACCCCCAACCCCTGACACAAGTGGTTCTTACTTATAGACCAGCAATGTTTTGGTGCTACTTACAAACCACTTTTCCAGGTTTCGAGCTGGGTGCTTTGGGTGTCGAAAGACAAGGAACCGATTTGAAACTAGGCTCTGGCTCCAAACCAGCACTCGAACTACCTTGGTGGTAAAGGGGTATCTGAGGAATGTTTCCAGCATTGTTTTGAATCATCGACAAAAAAATTAAAAGTGACCAATTATGTCCATTTTTAAAATTTTTATTGAGCTTCAAGAGCTGACAGATAAGCGTACGACACCAAACTATGCAAGAGCGATTGGAGAATAGACGACTCTTTAAGCTTTTGAATTGCTCTCGCGGTACTTCGTCTTTACAGTCTGCGCAGCGCCGACACATCCCGAGCAAGCCTAATTTCAACAATGGCTTCGCGAAACCACATCGGCATCCAAACGTGGCAAAACCAACGGGTTCGTGTTTAGCTGCTATTTCAAAAAAAGCCCAGTCAGAAGTTTCTGTTTGCCTTGTTTCTGGCTGTGGCTCCTAACCAGCACTTGAACTGCCTTGGTGGAAAAGGGGTAGCTGTGTTTGTCCGTTTAAATGCAAATGAGCTGGTGCTCCTAGAGAAGAGGGCGGAGCTTCAAGAGCTCATGCTCAGGCATACCGGAGCTGGTCTATGTAAACATTCCACTATTAGTACAAGTCTTTTATCTTTATAGAAAATGTACTTGGTTTAAAAGTCAGTAATTTGATTGTACTGTGCATAATAAATGTGCATCTATGAATTACAGATAAAAATAACAACATAGCTGGTATCATGGTGCCATTACATTCTATCACAAACTTTGTAAGTCCCACTTGTGATTATGAGTTCGATAAATTCACATTGTTTTTATATGCGATTTTTAACCACCACATTCCTAATTTCTGATCATTCTGGTAGCATGTGAAGGCAGCATCAGTGAAAACAGTCAGAGACAATGCTAGCTTTAGCAACATTAGCCTTAGAAGCGCTTTCAGAAAGGCAATTTGGAAAACAAATGTGTGATATTTACTTTGTTTGGAGCTGATGTTCGCACACAAAGTGTTGGTATCAATCCCTAAACATGGGGGACATTACCTTTTTTTTTTTTTTTTTTTTTTTTTTTCCAGGGACATTTCCATCGAAAATGAAATTTAACCACAGTGTCCTCAGCGGCTCAGATGGAGGAGTCTGTGGAGACTCTTATGTCCGTTGGTGCATTCCAAAACACAATTGTAATGGCATAATGGCAGTCATGACGGACTGCTGCTTCAAAGTAGGGAGAGATCTGGTATGACTTGTTCTGAGAGACTGATTATGATTTATTGGGATTATAAAAAATGAGTGGGTGGATTTTTACCATTATAGGCTGGTTGTTTTTACACAATGCAGACACACAACTGTGTTAAAACACTTTATAAAAGTGATTTTTGCATAATAGGTCCCCTTTAAGACAGTACCTGATACTAAAAAGGTGTACCTAACAAAGTGGCTGGTAAGAATACTGCAAGATATTTTTTTCCACACTTACATTTGGGAGTACAACATATTTAGATGCCAAACATACTCTTAATTAACTCATGAGTGAAAAGGAGCACATCTCATCAGAACGATTTAGTAGGTCCAGTTACCCAACAATACAACCCCCCCGTCAGGCATCGCAAGCACAGCTGGAAGACCATGATCACCATGGAAACAGGCTAACAATTAGGACTGCTAGTGGGGCTAATCGTGCTGAAAATCTCTCCCACTTTTCAAAGAATGTGTGTTTGGGCTACTGTGTACGTTTATGCTGCTATAAAAGACCCAACGTTTCATGCAAGAGCAAGTATATATTTATATGTATATCTCTCAGCCATCCCAAAGAGAAAGGTGTTTCCAGCACAGTAAAATTCCTGCTCAATGGAAAATATGTATGTTTTTCCCAAATTAGTCAAACACAAGGACACTTTCTCCCTTTCTTCTGTTTCTGTCCATCAGTCTCTTCGTCTGTGCTGTGCTTCATGTGAAATGAAGCAACTAAGCATTACTAATAGCACTGTTTATGCAATTTGTTTACTGAATCGGGTGCTAAAACAACAGGCAGCATGTGCCAATGCCTGTACTTGGGTCACTGATGAGTTAAAGATGAATGCATAAAAGGAAAGGTTATTTAAAGGGTTAGTTCACCCACAAATGAAAATTCTGTCATTAATTACTCACCCTCATGTTGTTCCAAACCTGTAAGACCTTCATTCAAAGATATTTTTGATGAAATATGAGAGGTTCATGGCCCAGAAAGGTAGTAAGGACATTGTTGAAACAATCCATGTGACATCAGCTACAAAAATACTATTTGTGCGCAAAGAAAACAAAAATAATTGCTTTATTCTTTGAGTCAAACTTTTAATTTAAAGCTTTTTTTCAAATTCAATTTTAAGTAAAAAAAGCTTTTTTTCTTTATTTTAAAATTAGTCAAGTTGTATCACCCTGACATTTTTTACTTTATGCCCTCAAAAAGTATTAAAAAAAAATTTATTCAGAAGAGTATTCAAACCATTGTACATAATAAATGCACTTTTTATGTATTTTTGAATTAATTAAAATATTCAAAAAAAAAAAAAAAAATAGTGCCACGTCATTGACCCTGCTACCAGTGGGCACGCTTTATTCTTTGCAAATCCCTTCTCAGTATTTTAGTCTTAATAAGAGAAGAGAAGGCGTTTGAGGTAACGTCTTGAGAGTGAGGCGCTGAGTGTTTGCCAGGGGCGAGCATCAGGGTGCACTAGTGATGTTTTTTGAGAGTCAGGCCCTTACGGCTTGTCCCCAGGCATAGAGCCGGTCCCCTGCGCTGACTAACTCATCTTCTCCTCGTCTTCACTATCACAGACGCTGTCTTTAAGTATTAGCCATTACTGAAGACAGATCACCGCAGAGAAAAACTAATACATCTAACAGCTCCACAGTGTGTGTGAGATTTCGTGTACAGATGCGAGTGTTTGCGAGTTGTGTGCTCGTGCGATCCCAACAAACGACACCATTTATGTCCTTTCTGTCTCCTTTACCATGTTATTCTCCTCTTTTAATCTGTCTTCCCTCCTTTATTTGTCATCTTGACTGCCTCAATATCTTCTTTGTACCCTCTCCCTCTCTCTCACCCTCTCGATCCTCTCTCCTCCCACTCTCCTTGGCAGTCTCGTTCATCTTGTTCTTATCCTGATAGGGAGCTTTGAGATATGCTCCTGTAATCACAATGTAACTGAATTAGTCTACTACATCACACTTACTGAGTATATAACACACACAGATGCGCAAATGCAAACAAGGATGAGTGGATTCTACTGGCAAAACACAAATACACACACAGGAACAGATCTGCATAATAATGACCTTGTAAAATAATAAATGACATTGTAAATTACACTGCATGGCCGAGTAGACACAAACTAGCCGGTGACATAGAAATATCCGCTCTTTGCTGCCAGTGCTGCAATGAACAAAATATGGCATAATGGTGTGTTGTAGAGATTTACACTGTCCTAACCAGATAAAAGTTATCTTTTTCATGTAAACAAGAGAAGCCGCATCTTCAGCGAGAGACAGGAAGGTATATCCACTGTAAGCCCTGTTCACTGTATAATCTCACTGGTACCACAAAACTGCATATTATACTTCAAATATTTGTTTGTGTAGACTGGCTACATTGCATAGACAAAAGAATGTGAGTTGTGCAGCATTCAGAAATGAATGCCTTGATAAATTAAAAAATTCCACTTCAATTCCTGAATTTTCCTAATTCCTAATTTTCTCAGGCGCTTTGGTACATTTCTTGAATCATTCTTAATATTTGCAAACCAGTATGTGCATTTCTCAAAACAAGTCTTACAAACAGCACCAGTGTCTAAGAAATGTAATAAGCAACTGAGAAAAACTGTAATTTAAGCAGATGCAAACTGAATGCAGATTTAAATTTTTATTTGAATGTAAGATCGGATTATTTAAAACAGACAGACAGGCCAATAGATACAAACAGAACAATAGAATGATAGAACGATCGATCGATAGATAGATAGATAGACAGACAGACAGAACAATACAACAATACAACAATAGATACAAAGACAGACAGACAAACAGATTGATAGAACGATAGATAGAACGGTAGATAGATAGACAGACATACAGACAGACAGAACGATACAACAATAGATACAAAGATAGACAGACAAACAGAATGATAGAACGATAGATAGAAAGATAGATAGACAGAATGACAGAACGATGGATCGATAGATAGATCGATAGATCGATAGACATATAGATCTTTTGATTTAATTATTTTTTTGCATTGGAAAAACTAACAAAACAGAGAGGAAAAGTCAAATCTGATACAATTCCACACAGAATTCAAAAAATGCACTGGACAAAATTATTGGCACCCTTAACTTAATATTTGGTAGCACCCCCTTTGGAAAAAATAACTGAAATCAGTCGCTTCCTGTAACCATGAATGAGTTTCTTACACCTTTCTACTGGAATTTTGGACCGCTCTTCTTTTGCAAACTGTTCCAGGTCATTCAGATTTGAAGGATGCCTTCTCCCAACTGCTGTTTTGAGATCTCTTCACAGGTGTTCTATGGACTCATTGCTGGTCATTTCAGAACAGATAGTGCGAGTTGACATTGTACCCTGTGTCTGCAGATCAGCTTGAATTTGTTTGGAAGTTAATCAGGATTCTTTATCCAATATTCGAACAATCCTTCATTGAAATTTTTCATTAATTTTGCTCTTCCGTCCATGTCCAGGAAGGTTAGCTACAGTGCCATGGGCTGTAAACCTCTTGATGATATTGCGCACAGTGGACACAGGAACATTAAGATCTCTAGAGATGGACTTGTAGCCTTGAGATTGTCTCATTTTTTTTTCTCTCAAATCCACAGATAACTCTTTACACTTCTTTCTTTTCTCTATGCTCAGTGTGACACACAACACAAAGGCTGAGCCAGCCTTTTCCCATTTTAACTGGTTGCAAGTGTGATTACTAAATACAAATTACAGGAGCATCACATGCTTAAAAAGCAATTATTTCTCACAATTTCGACAAGGTGCCAGTAATTTTGTCCAGTCCATTTTTAAGTTCTGTGTAAAATGTTATCAAGTTTGACCTTTTTGTGTTGTTGCAGTGCAAATAAAAACAATAAGCATGTGAATATGTGTTGCATTTTCTGACAGAATTGCAAGGGTGCTGATATTTTTGGCCATGGCTGTAGATAGACAGACAGACAGACTGACTGAACAATAGATAGATATGATGTCAAAAGTTTGTATCCCCCTTTCAGAATCATTACAAATGTTAATTATTTTACCAAAATAAGAGGGATCACACAGAATGCATGTTTATAAATAACGACCTGGTTCAAAAGTGTACATCCCCTTGAATCTTAATACTGTGTTGATACCTGGATGATCCACAGAATTTGAAGATCAGGGTAAATTTTATTTATTTTGATAGATAGATAGATAGATAGATAGATAGATAGATAGATAAACCATTTAGTGTTTGTCCTTTAAGTTCAAAGGAGTAGAGAGAAAAAGAAAATTAGCGTACTTTGTTCTTCATAATGTTGTTTTATGTGTGGGCCACAGGTGTGTGTGTGTACAGGGTCATCCGCTCTGGCTAAACGCACGGGCTGCACACTTCACTCCCCCGGCAGCTCCTACAGCAAGGCTAATGCACTGACCTCATAGTTCAAAAACAGACAAAGAGAGAGACAGGACGGCGGAGATTGAAAGGGTAAAGCGAAGAGGGCTAAAGACTGAAGGTGACATCCCAACCCCTTGTTCTCAAACAACATCCCTGAGGCGGTTTCTCATTAGGCTTCAGATTATCACATTAATGCCACGGAATCATAATGGATGCTCTCTGCTGACCCCACAGGGCCGCCGCATGGCCATTACATCACCGGTTTAACCAGTCACAAACCATCACTATTATCTCAACTGTCTGCGCTTTTCTTTGTCTTTCTCTCTTTTTCTTTCTCCCGCCCTCTCTGTTTCTCAGAAAGGTTTGCTTGAGAGACTCCATGTCAGCTTTTATGTAAGAATTTCTTTCAGCTTGTTCCAGATCCAGAAGTGTGTGTATATGTGTGTGTGAGTGTGTGTTAGCGAGACGAAGCCCTTGATTTTCACAGCTCAGTTCAGACCTCAGTGAACCTCTGAAGAAGCTCTTAGGCCATCTGACCCAAGTGAGAATATGACTTGAGAACATGAAGGAGGAAGAGTTGGTGAGGAGAAAAAAATGTATCATGAAAAGACTTTTCAAACTCTTTCAGTCGTGTCAGCCTTGAAAACCACAAAATAAAGTTTTCACAGCATGAAGTACTGTAGATCTCAAATCTCAAATGTCATCATTTAAAAAAAAAAAATCTTTGATGAGTTTGTTTGCTGATAAATACTTTCATTCTCATTCAACTCTTTCATTGTGATTTCTCAAACTTTAACTTGGTTGTTACTCAAAGTGATCAAGTTGGCAACAACAGTTATATTAAATAATAATTTTGAATCGAAATTTTAGTTTCAATACAGTTCAACAGTTTGAAAATAATAAGACATTATATTAGATAAATTAGTACTTTTATTTAGCAAGGCTGCATTAGATTGATCAAAAGTGACAGTGAAGACTTTTATAATAATCCAAAAGATTTCTATTTGAAATAAATGATGGCTCTTTTCAACTTATTCTCTATTCATCAAAGAATCCTGAAAAAAATCCATCCCGATTTCCATAAAAATGTCAAGCGGCACATTTTCTTTTTATAATAATAATTAGATAGAATAAATATTAGTAACACTTTACAATAAGGTGTCATTTATTAACATTAGTCAATGTATTAACTAACATGAATAAACAATGAACAATACATATTACACTATTTATGAATTTTTATTCATGTTAGTTATTAAAAATACAGTTGTTTATTGTTTGTTCATGTTAATTCACAGTGCTTTGACAACTTGTTAATTCACAACTTGTGATTTTAATAATGTTTTCGTAAATGCTGACATTAAAATTAACGAAGATTAATAAATGCTGTAGAAGTTTTGTTTATTCTCAGTTCATGTACTGTTCAACTGTTAACTAGTGAACCTTATTGTAAAGTATTACCGAAATATTTATTGAGTACCAAATCAGCAAATTAGAATGAAGACTGATGTAATGACTCTTGATGCTAGTAAAAATTAGTTATCACAGAAATACATTTTACAATATATTGCAATGTACATATATTTAACCACTTTAATTACTACTAATCATAATTATAGAAAGCCCATTTCTGACACTGACTTAAAAAAATCTCACAATAGGGCTGCACGATTATTACAAAAATCATAATTGTTGATTATTCCCTTGAAATTTTAATTGCAATTATTAATTACGATTATCACAATTTACACTGAATGATGTTTTTAATAGCTTTATACCATTGTTTCAAGCAGCTTCATATCACATTTTTATATATAGTTTATTCTTTAAATATAAAAAAGGTACAAATCAAAAAAATTAAAACAATGAGAAAAAAAAAAAAAAAAAAAAACGCTGTAGGAAAATAAGATAACCTTTAGCAAAAATACACACTCTCTCTCGCACACACCCACACATCTTAAGAAAGCAGAATAATGTAAGTGGATTTTTTTTTTATTGTGCCTTTGAACGATTAAATAATTGTGGCATCTGTAACTGTAATCACGATTGCAAATTCGATTAATTGTGCAGCCCTATCTCACAATTATTTTTTTCTCAGAATTAAATGATACAAACTCGTAATTCTGACTTTTTTTTTTCCTCAGGATTGTGAGATATAAACTTATGATTCTGAGAAATTAAGTCAGAACTGCAAGATATAAACTCACAATTCTGACTTTTTTTCAGAACTGTGATATAACCTCACAACTGCGAGAACTCACAAAAATAAAAAGCCCTCACAATTCCTCACAAATGTTTTTTTTTTTTTTTTTTTTTTTGCAAGTGCGAGTTTATGTCTCGCAAATCTGCCTTTTCTCAGAATTATGTGATATAAACTCATAATTGTGAGAACTTGCTGACTTGCTGACTTTTTTGCAAATGTGAGTTTATGTCGCAATTCTGACTTTTTTTTTCATTTCTGACTTTTTTCCCAGAATTGTGAGATATAAAGTCATAATTGTGTGATGTAAACTCATAACTGTGAGAACTTTTTTTCGCAAATGCGAGTTTATACCTCACAATTCTGACTTTTTTCCTCGCAGTTCTGACTTTTTTTCATAATTAAGTGATATAAATTCAGAATATCGACTACTTGCAAAAAACCCTTACAATTCTGACTTTTTTTCACAAACGCGAGTTTATACCTCGCAATTCTGTCTTTTATTTTCTTATAAATCTAACTTTTTTTCAGAATTGCGTGATATAAACTCGCAAAAAAAACCCCTCACAATTCTGACTTTTTTTCTGCAAATGCGAGTTTATATGTCATAATTCTGAATTGCGAATTTATTTCTCAGAATTGTGAGTTTCTATTACTGACGCAATTGACTAAAGGTAGTTCAAGAAAAAAAAAAGTCAGAATTGTGAGATAAGTTCCATTTTTTTTTTTTTTTTTTTTTTTTTTTTTTTAATTCAGTGGCGGAAACAAGCTTCCATACTTCCATTTAAGGTAACCTGGAGATAAAAATATTCACAGCATTAAACTACTTACCACAGTCTGATTGTTTCATGTTGCATACGCAGCAAATGAGCAAATACTGCTTTACATTTAAATAGTTGGTTAGCATTCACTAGAAAATTTCTCAGCACGCTTGCAGAACCCCTCCACCTCCCCAGCTCCACCTGTATAGATCTGCTACAGGTTATTATATATGCTACTTGTGCAGCAGCAGTATGTCTTAAATACTCACAGCACTGTATTGGCACTAGGAAATTCCTTTGCAGCAAGCAGCAGCAATAATCTACAACAACAGCAATAACCAGCAGCAGTGTAGCAGATCTATTTCACCAAGACCAAATACATTAACATTGTCATATCCACTACCATGCTAAAATCTTCAGAGAGTTGTTATGATCGAACTATATTTCATGATACCATTTCTAACAGCTGCCCAAGATGGCCGTAGAGTGAACTGACTGGCCTCAAAAAGACTTTGATTGCACTGAGGGTTTTGAGGCGAACTAATCTAATCCTTTGTTCATTTTTTGTACTCCGGTACATCACAGAGATTAACCCACAGTAATGAGAGAGAAAGACAGTTTAACTGAGACAGTGACTGTGAAGATGAACAAAAACGGAATCTGATCACAGTAGCGATTGTATCTGCGAGGTCAGAGTTTTATCAGCACTGTAAACACATTAACCCACGAGAGACAGAGAAAGAGAGACAGAGGGAGATTTACACAGATATATTAATGAAAAAAAAAAAATCAAAAGTAAATGTCATCTTTCCAAGATTTCCTTATTTAGCTTTAACATTTTTTTTTTCCATACATGCTATAGGGTAGATTGTGGAAACACATTTACACACTAGCAGTTGGACGCTGACTGAATCTCAGAGTTAATTGGACTGACTATCATGGCCTACAGTGGCGTCACTGATGGTATCCAAGCAGACGTGAAGCAGTAAATTAATCAGCTCAACTCAGTTAGCCAAAGTGTTCATGTTAGAGCTGTAGTAATAGTACTATCTTGCTCTCTTATTCCAGATGAACTTCAATGAAAAAACTAGCACACAATGGACTTAAAAACTGTTCACTTTTACTGCATCTAACCTAAACCCCAGGCCTAAACATGAAGTTAATTGTAATGCTTTGCAGCACATCAACAATCGTATTAGGGGCTGTTCACACAGAACTGGAGATTAAAACTTCCTAAAAATGCTCCACTCATGTGTGAGATGCTGAAAAGCAGCATGACTTGGTCAAGGATGCTTGTGTAATGCATATTTACATTGAAAAACAATTCAAAAGCAGCACAGTGGAACACAACACACATTTTCAGTAATTCAGTAGCTGACAAAGCTAGGCTGCTAAATGAGCAAAACCACACGAGTAGCAGTGTGATATGGCTGTATATCAGAACGGCTGTGATTCAGTCGTAGGTAAATAATAGATTCATGAGAACAAAGACTGCCCATTAGATTTACCCAAAACGAATTATATATCATGTTTAACCACTATAGAGACATCAGAACCAGCAGCAAATTCCAGAAGATCTGGCCGAGGTAAGGCTGCTCTCAGCAGGTACTTGAGCGCTGAATGGCCGCAGATGCCCTGGAGCTCACATCTCCGAAAGCGTCAAAGCAAATTTTCAAATAGACACTATCTTTATTAATAAACCGCATATTTGAAGTCCAAACAAGTACATTTTTGCCTAAAAAAAACTCTTTTCGTGACATAAAAACAGTATTATTTTTAAAATTACAGTAGATTTGAGTGGGGTGATACAAACGGTGAAGCGGTTGGAGTTCCGATATCACTAGAATATTGCGCTCCTCTCAGCCAATCAGATTCAAGGACCAGAAAGAACATAATATGTATGTGAGTGTGTGTGTACTTGCTCTTGCTACATTGTAGGGACCAAATGTCCCCACAAGGATAGTAAAACCTGACATTTTTGACATGGTGGGGACCGGCCTGTGGTCCCCACAATGTAAAAAAAAAAAAATGATTAAAAATAGTAAATGATGATTATCTGAAAATGTAACCATGCAAACATGTTTATTGTAAGAGGTAGGTTTAGGGTTAGGGTTGGGTTAGGGGATAGACAATATCATTTGGTCAGTATAAAAACAATAGAAGTCTATGGAAAGTCCCCACAATTCACAAAAACAAATGTGTGTGTTATAGTCTCATTGGATTCGTTGGAAAACCTGTAAAAGTATTGCTTATGCTCCCAATAAAACACGCTTTGTTTGAACAAAAGGACATGAGAAAAATATAGAAAAAAAAAAAAAAACTTATAAAGAAACACCTGGAATATTTCTTAATTGGTCTATTTTAAGACATGGCAAAAGTTGCAACACCCACTCACACAAACAGTTAAATCATTTATAATTCACACCTTTGTTGTTCAATTAATTATGATGTTATGATGAAAGAAAGTTAACTACTATGGTTTTCTTTGGAAATTGCAAATAGTTAATATTTTATCCAATATGATATGGACATGAAAATAGTACTGCATAGTGCAGTACCTCTACACTTACCTCATATGTTGTGGTATCATATTTTATGTTAGCAGCCTGCTCATATATATTCTGTATTCACACGCACATACATACACACACACACACACATTTTTGAGCTAAAACAGACAAGATACATGTATGCATGACACTTCTGATTTCAGACCAATCCTAACTTTTTTTTTTTTTTTTTTTTTTTTTTTTTTAAGTAGCAACCTTTAAATGATTAAGTGATGTCAGATTTGATTGTTATGGGTGATTTTCAGTGACTGAAAACTTATTTAAGCGCATAAAGACCATATCAGAATGGATTACTTCTTATACTCCCACTGCGCTTTTGTCATTTTGTCACATATTTTGAAAGACTTTGACCTTATTAAAAAGAATAAAAGAAAAACACCTTTTTGTCTCATGTAAGACAGAAAATAAAGCATAAATAATAGAGCAGTGAGCAAATAGGTACATAAATACACAATTCATTTGAATATTTTCAGTTTAGTCCTGGATAATACAGTAATCCTCAAAGATGAGTTGACACCAAAGTGAGATCAGAAATACTGAACAAGAATGACATTTTACTTGCTACAGTGACGTTTCCTCATGAGTGTTCTTATAAAATACTTCCTTAAATCACAACACAAGCATCTTCCTTTTTTAAAGGTTACAGAGTTCAAAAGATACTGCATGACAGAAACGACTCATAGTTACAGTATTAAGTAACAGTAGTGAACATAATAAACAATGTAATCTCATTGTGGAACAGCCTTAAAGGCATAGTTCACTCAAAAATGTCCAACAGTGACACCAGCAGGTAAAGTTTCAGCGGAAGTACACGTTTGTCCCGATCTCCCTTACGCCCATTGAGTTTTAACCCCTAAAAAGGGTGGTGAGTTTTTTGGGCGTAATTGGTAATGAATGGGGGAAAGTCATGTGAGAGGAGGCATGATTGGATATGACTGGTTATGATCGACTGTGATTGGTTCATGTGATAAATCCCATCTCTTGTGCCTGTGCGCATTTACAAATTAGTCTGAATGAACAACATAGCGTTAATTGGAAGACTAATTTAAAAAAGTAAGTAAACAACTCTCAAACTCACATACAGTTGGGGTCAAAAGTTTACATAAACCTTGCAAAATCTGCAAAATGATGAAAACTTTTTGAATTTGAAGATTAGAGTAAATTTAACTTTTTTTTTTTGCCTTCTGGGAAACATGTAAGCATCTTCTGTAGCTCCTGAAGGGCAGCATTAAAAAAAAAAAAAAAAAAAAAAAAAAAGATATTTAGGAAAAATAAGAAAAATGTACACATCTTCAATTTGTTCAAAAGTTTTCACCCCTGGCTCTTAATGCATTGTTTCCTTCTGGACCATCAGTGAGGGTTTGAAGCTTCTGTAATAGTTGCATATGAGTCCCTCAGTTGTCCTCAGTGTGGAAAGATGGATCTCAAAAACATACAGTCATTGTTGGAAAGGGTTCAAATACACATAAATACAGAAATCCAAATTTGTGGGACCTGAAAGATTTTTCTGAAGAACAGCGGGCAGTCATGAAAACATCTTTCATGTGAAATATCTTATTCAGGTCAATATTAAATAAAAAAGTATGCATTTTGTATGATCCCTCCTATTTTGATAAACTAATTAACATTTTGCAGATTCTGCAAAGGTGTACATAAACTTTTGACCTCCACTGTATAACCTCTTTTTTACATCAAAATAAGACTTAAAATGGCATGAAAACATGATCTGTGGGAGTAAGTGAGTAATCAGCTTGGTTTAAAGTAAATCTCTATGTCTGTGACCAATATTTACCAAGCTTTGATGACTGATGATCTGGAAAATGTAAAAATAGTTAAAAGTTAACTATTAAAATGAAAAGCTATATAAAAACAATATGTTGTTTCAAAATTTTTACTGTCTTGAGTTATTATTTTGGAATAAATATGCTTTAAAATACTAACTTCATGAGATTCACCAAGAACATTCTTTAAAATCTATCCTTCTGTGTTCAGCAGAAGAAAGAAACTGCTACAGGTTTAGAGCAAGTGAAGAGCGAGTAAACAATGAGGGTGAACTATGCCTTTAATTAACATTCAGATGTGACATGTTGCATAAAGCTTAGTGTTTGTACTTTCAAAAGGTAGGAGTCCAAATGAGTTCAAACATTTCCACAGATCATACATCATCTTACATAATATCAACATATTTGACGCATCCTGTAATTAAAAACGTCCTGGCAAATTGAATTCCTTTTGTGTTTTCATTTAGTTTTAATTTGGCTTTCTCCTTGTCACCATTCATCTTTTCATTATCAGAGACTGCCCTTGGCAACTACTTTTTAAGCTGTTCTTTCTACGGAGTCACTGTTGTTGTTTTGATGTGATTGTTGTGCTGTGGGCATATTCCTCAGGGACTGCGCCTGCACCTTAATGCACTAAGTCAAATCCATTAGAGACCCATCACTATCTAATTACTGAGTTTTCAGCTAAGGACAAGACGCGCACACACACAGACACACTTATACACACACAGTCAGTGAAATGCAGAAAAAACGTCTTATGGGAGATGAGCAGATGACCTCCCACATCTACCCTTCCCTACTCTCCAGAAATGAGAGTTAGGGAGGAGGATGGGGCGAGAGAGATTTGACAGGCAGAAATCTCTGGCCCATTACATCAAGATCGATACCGCAAGTGTAAACATGGTGATATATAGGTCCTACCCGGCTGCCGGGTAATTAGAGTGTCAAGGACGGCGCCGGGTGCCAAAGTCTTTGAGCTGGAAATCTAACATATCGCCATTTTTTACTATTTGAAAAGCGGCGAACAGGCTTACAGGGGATGTACTTATCTCGAAAATCCTCATGACTTGGTACGATCGCACAGCACCTGTTGACGCTCGACTTTTCTTCTGGATTTTAAGCTGATCCACCATCAGATACAGCAGCACAAAGTGGATAAAGTGCTGCTGTAAGTGATTTAGATCTTCAGATCAGCTGCCCTATAGTGTCATCCTCCGACTTTCCTTCGCTTCATTCGTCGCTGTCGGTTGCAGACGTGTTCGCGAGGGGGACGGGAGGGAGGTTTCGGCTTTACGACCGTGACCGTGTTTCACAAAGGTCGCTAAATGAGAAAACATTGGGGGAGGCTAATCAATTATAAACAGCAGCTAGCCTGAGTGGCCAAGCGCGACGGCCAAATCAGCCAGGCCCCTGATAATTTATCTCCCAGAGACTTTTCATTTTACCCAGAAGGCCATGGGGCATCCAGCTGCCTTACTTAGGGCCGAGCAGGGCATAAATCTCATTGACTCATGGGAAATGGTGTGTGTGTGTGTGTGGATACGCAGTGCCAGTATGACTCAGGTGACCTATGACTGGACACTGTGCCATCCTGCAGTTTTATTGTTTAGAGGAGCGTAATTGAAAGATAAAACCATGACCAAATAAAACACTGGAATTAACTTTGCACAAACATGTGAGCGAGTGTGTGTGTGTGTGTGGCTGAGTCATCAGTCAGTATCAGATGACACCCCTGACGGCCCTATTTCACCCTGCTTACCCAGCAGTAATTCCCCCTGCTGTCTGACTACTGAATCACAGACACAATAACAAATTGACATTTACATTAAACTCTCAACTAAATAAACAAGAACAAATAATTACTGTCTGACTAGAATGATCCAGAAGAGAACAAACAAGCTGTTTGGGAGTGTGTGATTTTGCCAGAAGCGTCTTTGTGTCTGTTGTTTCTCGCTCCACGATGCCACTCCGTCATGAGCACAACACGTTAATGGCCCATGATGTCAACATTTCAGCCATAATTACTTACTAACTAAATATAAAAGTGAGATCCCTTCAAGGGAAGTCAACTGAACTGGTGGCTATCTTGGGAACACACTCGGGCAGCTTTTTTATAGTTATGCAAATACAGCCTCAAATTGATGTGGAAATATAAAAATCTCAAACGGCTTTCCAAACTCACATTTTAATGAAATATTTCAAAACAGTAAAAGAATCTGACAGTAAAAGTATGAAAAATGCAAACAAAAGCACACACATCAGTCTCAATTGGGTGACTGATTAAAAAACAAGGATAAAAATTAAATGTAAAGACTGATGAAGAGCCTGCGTGCTCGGAACGTCACACACTATGCAAACGTTTTTTTAAATACATTTTTGATACTTTTAAGTGTTTGTGTTGCCGACTTCACATTTAATTTTTCAGTAAAAGTATGATCATTTTACTTTTTTTCCCTTCAAATAACAGTAAAAACTGTATGTAGCTATATTTGAGTTGAAAGCTATATTTAAAAAGAACTGATAATTCTAGAATGAATGGATGATTTTGATGATTTTTTTAGTGCAAACCATTGATTTTTATTGTGATTATTATTTAAAAAAAAATAATTAAATGAATAAATAAAATAAAAATAAATAAATAAATACATATAAATATATAAGCAATGTATTGCAATAATACCACTGTATTGTAAAATTAAACTAATTAATTAATTAATTAATTAAAATGAATAAATAAAGTATTTCAAATCAGTATAATAATGTGACCGGAAAGGTATCATAAATTGTTTCTTATTCTCAAACAACAGTAATATATTCCAGTCAAAAGTTTTTGAACAGTAAGATTTTTAATGTTTTTAAAAGATGTCTCGTCTGCTCACCAAGCCTGCATTTATTTGATCCAAAATACAGCAAAAGCAGCAATATTATGAAATATTTTACTATTTAAATACTGCTTTCTATTTGAATATATTTTTTAAAATGTAATTTATGGCTGTGATCAAAGCTAAATTTTCAGCATCAATACTTCAGTGTCACATGATCCTTTAAAAAAAACATTCTAATATGCTGATTTGCTGTTCAAGAAACATTTTTTAAATTATTATTATTAATATTGTTGTTGTTGCTATCCATATTTAGTCATTTTAAATAAAAAGCATTTGGAATATTACACACTATACCATTCAAAAGATTTATAATGTTGTAAAAGATTTCTATTTCAGATAAATGCTGTTCTTCTACTGTTATTCTACTCAACTGTTTTCAACATAATAATAATAATAATAATAATAATAATAATAATAATATATATATATATAGATTTCTATTTCAGATAAATGCTGTTCTTCTACTGTTATTCTACTCAACTGTTTTCAACATAATAATAATAATAATAATAATAATAATAATAATAATAATAATATATATATATATATATATATATATAAGGATAATGTAACTGGGGTAATGCTAACAATTCTGGAATTTGCAATTTTGGAATAAATTACAGGAATAAAATACATTTTAAAATATATTCAAATATAAATTAGTTATTTTAAATTGTAAAAATATTTCAAAATTGTACTGTTTTTGTTGTACTTTGGATCAAATAAATGCATGCTTTGAGCAGAAGAGACTTCTTAAAAAAAACATCAAAATCTTACCGTTTAAAAACTTTTGATTGGTAGTGTATATAATAGTTATTTTTTTTTTTTTTTTTTTTTTTGATAGTTTGGATAGTTACTTTTGAAAAGAATTTGGTTTTAAAGAAATGATATTGACGGGCTGTGCATCTGCTAAATAAATAAATAAATAAATACGATTTATTTATTTATTTAGCACTTGGGCGGGACTTACAAGAGCCAAGTTTTCCAAGCTGTCCCATTTCAAAACATACAAAAGGGACAACTTCATCACACTAACTAAAAAGTTTTCTCTCCCTGAGTTGCAAAAGAAGCAAAAACAGTTTAAAATATTAATGAATAGCTGAAAAGTAAGTCATTTTCAGACCATTAAACAAATTACTCATTGTGGGCCCTGCATTTCCTCCAGCTTTTTAATTGCTTCAGTATATTTGGTTTGGTCTGCCATAGTAAGGCTTCTTACCATGTGTTTATCAGATGGCATGCTGTAACGATGGCCTGGACTTCATTTGACAACAGCTCCCTGCCCTCTGCCTCACTCTCTCTGATGCCCAGTGCTTTGACGGGACCTCGGCCTGCTTGTTTGACAGGGCTCATGCCCACCTTATTGACCTCTCTGATGAGGCACAGTCATTGATTGGTTCTTCTCCCTGGCGGTCTATCCTGAACTATGCTGACAGACTACAAATGCTCACACTCATTTGGATACACAAGGTAAACAATTTAGATGAATGTAGATGAGTTTTTGATGATACTTCGAAAATACACAAAAGAGCCAAATTGATATACAAAGCAATCAACAGAATTAAATAATTTACTCACTAATCATGACAAGGATAGTTCACCCAAAAATGAAAATTCTGTCATAATTTACCCTGCCTTTCTTCTAGAGAAGAGAAAAGAAGATATTCTGAGACATGTTTTTGTCCATACTATGAAAGTCAATGGTCACCAGAACAGTTTGGTTTTGAACATTCTTAAAAATGTCTTCTTTTGTTGTCATGCAAAAGAAAATAAGTCTTACAGTTTCTAAATATTAAATGTGAGTTAATAGTGACATTTTCATTTTTGAGTTAACTAACCTTTTAAGATCATTGAATGAATGCTAGTAATGATTAAGAAAAGATGCAAATTAAATGTTTTTATTAACTGTGTTATTAAAGGCTGTTACTTTAAATGAAATCAAATTGACAATTTGCTGAAATGTGAGAGGGAGAAAAAAAAACGTATATATGTTTAAAAAAAAAAAAAAAAAAAAAAAAAAAAAACAGTAGTTGGATGTTGTGGGTGAATTCAAGAAAACAGAAACTCAATAAAACCCTGCGGCATCTTGATGATTGATGAAATAGGGCAAAGAAGGAGGTGTATGTCCAAATCACCGAAACATTTTTGAGCCACTGTAAAAAAAACTTTAGTACACATTCATTTTGCCACCACATTTGACCCTCGCCATTAGCTGCAACATGACAGGTAATCATTATAAACACCAAATGTTTGATAGCAAATTGTGAGAAAGCTGAGATTTTACAAGAACTCACTCAAGCACAGTCTTCCTAGATCGTGTGAGAAGGATAACAGTTTTACAGATCACCACTGTCAGTTTTAATATGGCTTAGCAATATCTTTTGCTAATCATGCATTGTTTGTCCTTTTGATCTTCCACAAAATTCGAATCTTTCATTGAAGTAAAACAATTGAAAGTGTGGCAAAACTCACATTATTAAATAAATGTTTTTCTCCAATGCATGTTGGCCATAATTATTGGCACCCCTGGGAATTCTTATTAGCAAAATATCTCTGAAGTATATCCCCATTCATATTTACATTTGTTATAGCACACCAGGGTGACTAGGAGCATGAAATTGTCCAGCCATGACTTCCTGTTCCACATGATTATAAATATGAGAAACACAAAGGCCAGATTCCCTTAATCATCCCTAAATCACAAGGAGTAAAACCAAAGAATATAGTTCTGAGGTTTACAAAATAGAAATTGACTAAGAAAATAGCTAAAGCATTGAAAATCCCCAATTCCACCACCAGGGCAATAATTAAAGGGGTCATCGGATGCCCATTTTCCACAAGTTGATATGATCTTTAGGGTTTTAATGAAAAGTCTATAATATACTTTGGTTAAAAATTCTCAATGGTAGTGTAAAACAACACCATTTTTACCTTGCCAAAATCAGCTCTGCAAAATCCATCCTGTTCTGGTCGAGGTTGCTTTAAATGTTAATGAGCTCTGCTCGCCCCGCCCCTCTCTTCTCTCTCTGTGGAGTGACAGGCCTGTTTACTTTAGCGCATTTAGCCGTTAAACTTGCTAACTAGCACATTATTAGGAAAGGTGATCGCAAAGATTCATAAAAATGCTTATACTCACTTCTGCTGTAAGTGAAGCTGGATCATGAATGATTTGTGTGAACATAGACAGATATATGTAGATCGAGAGGCACATTCCCTTCACAAACAAACGTAACGTTAATCCACTGCATCTTCAGCAGCTCCGATGTTGGGAGTAGATGACGACCACTATGTTCATTATTACATCCAGCAACACAACACTTCAATCGATCAATCTGAGATATTCTTGTCTAACTTACATCCCTGCTCCGGCATCGAAACAATGGAGGTCGGACTGTTCCTGCTGATTTAAGGTGGGTCTAAGGTAAGACACTCATGTCTATCAGCTATCGTGTCAGCGGCCTCTGTCAGTGTGACGCCACACCGACAGGCATCTGAGAATGGCTCGATTTGAAAAAGGGGATATTATTTTTACAGATTAATTAAAAACCACTGCATGGATTTTTATCATTATAAGGTAGATGTGTACATACACTGCCAACACACATTAATGTTCAAACAACATGTAAAAGTGAAATGTGCATCCGATGACTCCTTTAGGAAGTTCCAATCAACTAAAAATGTCAAATCTGCCTGGAAGATGACGTGTCTATATCGTCCTAATGCACAGTGAGGAGGAGAGTTCGAGTTGTCAAAGACTCTCCAAGGATCACAGCTGGAGAACTACAGAGTCACCACGGCATCAACGCATGTTGTTTGGGAGGGTTTCAAGAAAAATCCTCTTTGCTCATCCAAAAACAAACTCCAGCTTATTTATAGTTCCACGACTGGAACTTCAAACAGGACTGGCTTCTATGGTCCAATGAACCTAAAAAAGAGCTTTCTGGCAGCAAACCCACCAGATGGGTTCGGTACAAAATAAAAAGTACCCCATGTCCACGGTTAAATATATTGCTGGATCTGATTGTTGTGGGCCTACTTTTCTGTCGGACGTCCTTGACATCTTGTTCAGATACATGGCATCAAAGATATCAAATTATCAACAGATAAAAGATTTAAACCTGGCTGCCTCTGTTAGAAATCTTTTAATGGGCCGTGGTTGGATCTTTCATCAGGACAGTGATCCAAAACAAACATCAAAATCAACAAAAATGCGTCACTGAGCAAAAAATTAAGCATTTGCTATGGCCGTCCCAGTTCCCTGACGTGAACACTATAGAAAATGAGTGGGGCAAACTGAAGAGAAGAACCACCAACACACAGCTGGGAATCTGAGGGATCTGAAGAGATTCTGTATGATGGAATGGTCTCTGATCTCTTCAGGTGTTCAACAAACTCATCAGGCATTATAGGAGATACTCAGAGCTGTTACCATTTATTTCAAAATGAGATTTTTTCCCCACTTTCCCTTGTTTTACTTCAGTGAATGGTTAGAATTTTGTGAATTTTTGGAATGAAAGATCAAAAGGATAAACAATGCAGATTTATTTTCACAGTCGCAGAGTTATTTTCACAGTGCTCATATTTACCAAGGGTGCCAATATTATTGGAGGGCACTGTATATATGTGTATGTATATATAAAAAACATTATAAATGTGTCCTTTCTAAATAAAAAGTGAGTGTTAATAAAAGTGTTAATTTCTTTCAAAAAATATCTTAGTGACCTCTAACTTTTGTATATACCAGTACATTGCTATATTATATACAATAAAATATACTAAATGAATTGGCCTGCAACAGGGACTTTTAAAACGAACCTGCAGCATTATTAACAAAACATATTTGAGACAAGACTTCAAACACTTGGCCTTGAAAGACTTGTGAAGGCTTGTGAACATATTGTGCTGTCGATATGAATGATACCACAGTCGAGATCAGCACCAATAAAGTATTCTGATTAAAAACACCAGCCCTTATCTTCACTCATGCCCTAGAGCATCACGGGTACTTGAGCAGGAACAAATGGTTTCCAGCGAGAGCGCTCTGACCTCCGATACTGTGTGAATACGATTCATGCGGCGACAACACTTTCTAATATCGTCTACAATTAAACTGTGTTAACCAAGGCGTTTATTACTTACAGTGGAAAACAAAAGCGACAACACGCTCACAAAACCGAGCTGCTCCTAGGAGATTTGCCAGCCCGTTCACAAATTTCAGCACGCTCTGTAAACTCCTGGACCTCTCACAACTAATCAGCAATTAGAGAACTGGATCCAGAAGCTCTGTGACATTCAGCATCTGAATTAAATCATATGGCCTCTCGGCACTGAGAGAGGGACAGATCGGGTGGATAGAGACCCTACAGATGAGCGGAGATGGTTAAACGAGGTTAAGACACCATCATGCCCCATTTACATGACATTATGCAGACCTGCGGATGTCTATCAATGAGCCTATTCACTAAACAAGCCCTGCAATTAGCCATCGACACATCCCCCCACACACAGCCTGTCACATTTCATTACAGCTCTCATCTGAAACAAAAGCATTAGCTGACACACTCATCAAGTCCTGTGTGTGTGTCGAGAGAGAACATCTAGGCATGCGTTCAGTCGGTGGAAGAGAAATGAGTTTATCTCAGTGTGGAGATCATATAGGATACAAACAGAAACACTTAACAGTCTGAAGAACTTCACTTCATATCTCCATAATTAGAAGAGACCTTTAACTTTGCATTCAGTAATTAGAATCAGAACAAAACATACCTATCTACAGTAGTTCTTTTGCATAAAAATGCTGGGTTAGTTGTTTAACCCAAATGCTGGGTTTAGCCCGTTAGGTCATTTTATTGGTTTATTTTAATATTTTTACCCAGGTGCTGGGCTATTCTTTTAACCCAAATGCTGGGTTCAACTTGTTGGGTCATTTTATTGCGTTATTTTTAATATTTTTACCCAGTTTTTCTGTAACTCAGCTGCTGGGTCATTTAACGATGGGTTATTTTTTTCTACCCAGCAAATGGGTTGAGCCTGTCTCTGACGAAACAACCCAGCTGCTGAGTTACAGTCAGATTGTGGGTTTTTGGAGCCCTCTACAGGAGAGAGCGGTTCTCAGCGCAGACGATTTGGTTCTTCAGTAAAACAAAGCTTTGCATACATTTTATTTCATTTATAAAGTCTTTGTGTTGCAAAATATATTATTTTACGCAATACAATGTAAGGATGAGATGTCAGTCAGCTGCACCAGCAGCGGTTGTTTCGCATGATGGAAACACCTTTTGCCTTGCATAACATAAATGGATTTTATTCATTGTACTGAGTTTAGTTTGATATTAAAATATGTTCTCTAATCTCAGTACTGTTTGTTTGTGCGCAGTTTTTGGAGTCAGTCACAGCATCTTTCAGCTACAGGTGAAACGTGAGGTCTGCAAACAGCAGGCTCAGATTTCGGCAACACACTGGCACGAGAATTACTTCGGTAAAAAGCGATTACAAAGAACAGCTGAATACACCAAAATTAAAATGCTACTTTTTTATGTCTTAAATGCTTGTTAAACTAGTTTAAATGTATGCAATATTGTAAACTATGCTGTATTCACCCAAACAAATGTGAATTGTCTTGTACTGTATTTTGTCCATGTGTTCTTGCTTAATAATAAATGTTCATCTTTTGATTATTGCTGTTGCCTCTAGTAATTTTGTGTGTGTGTTTTATAAGTTCAAGGCAATTTTAACCCTTGTGCAACCTTATGGACATTTTTGTCTTTTTCAGATTTGTTTTGTTTTGTTTTATCAATTCGCCTGTGTTAATGCCAACTGCATAAATTTTGGCACAGGTGTGTATTTTTATTGGAATTAAAATATTTTATCCTCATTTCCTTTAATAAATTTATTTTACACTAGGTACTAAAATAGTTCCTCTCAGGATAAAAAGGTCCTCATTAAAACACAGTACTGCAATTTTTAATCCCAGGGCCATTTAACTATAAAATGATGCAACATTTGTTAATAGGCTTT
Organism: Labeo rohita; assembly: GCF_022985175.1. NCBI lineage: Eukaryota > Metazoa > Chordata > Actinopteri > Cypriniformes > Cyprinidae > Labeo > Labeo rohita. The sequence goes on along the minus strand of NC_066888.1, from coordinate 11,167,792 downwards.
CATTCTGTTGGCAAGGCTTCAAAAAAAGTTTGGTACTGCACCCAAACAAAATCTTACTAATAGCACATTTTTTGAGATATCAATCTCAAAATTTGGAACACAACTTGTTTAGATTTATGCCTTTGTTTTTCTATCAATTTTTGTTTTGTTGTTTTGTTGTTGTTGTTTTTTTGTTTTTGTTTTTTTTGCTCATAATCATTTTCATAAATTTAAATCTCTATAACATTTTTGGTTTAAATTTTTTATAACTTTTTATAACTTCAACAATGGTCTTCTGTAAAATAAGTCCAAACTTAAGTCTGTACTTAAGTTTTTTGAAATGGACATTTTGGTCCTCTATATATGTAACTTTTTTAAAATGATGCACAAGGGTTTAGCCAGCAATATAATATTTTTTAAACAATAGTTGATTAAAATAAAATAACCCGGAATGTTTGGTAAAAACATTTAACCCAACTAGCTGGGTCAAAATAACCCAGCATGTGTTCTGTTCAAAATTCACAAGCGCTGGGTTGCCAAATAACCCAAGTTGGGTTGTTTTTAACCCAGCATTTTTTATAGTGTGGTATGTTGTCTCACTGGCTACATAGTTAAGGCAGCATCTTAACTATCATGACCTCAGATGACTGTTTTGTAATGCTCTACATACAGGTTTGAAATGACATGAGTAAATGATGACAGAATTTTCATTTTTTGGTGCACTATCCCTTTAAGTTTAGTTTGGTGCACTATCCCTTTAAGCTTAGTTGCTTTTGAAACAGTTTTCACTTCAAGTAACGATGATGCCTTAAAACACTGCCTACATAGTCATCTCACTAGATTTATGAACAGAGCATCCCTTTATCAATTGGATCAAAGTGCGTTTCTTGTCACTATGAAACTTTGCAGTGGCATCTCAAAAATCAGTTGCGTTTCATTGTCCCTTTTAATCAGTGTCTTGCATAATAACCAACTAAATCAAAGCAAAGTGCTGCGATTCTCTCCAGCTAACTTTAATGACCAGGTAAATATTGAATAAGGAGAGAAGTCCTGAACATCCATTCTAAGCCCTGACCTGTCTATCTTGCTTACGGATAACACCCAGCAAATGGAAGATAATTATCATTTCAAGGTGATTGGTAATCATGGCTGACAGCTTTCTCCTGGTAAGCGGCATTGTGATGTCTCATTTACATGCGGCGAGTTCCACGCGAGCTGCGATTCACCGGTGAATGTGGAATCCTCATGCCAACAGATGTGAAACTGATACATCACACTATTTACTTTGCCTGTTTCAAGAATCAGGCAGCTGTGATGAGATAGATCTCGGGTGTGTGAGATCGCACACTGAGTGTCAGACACACACAGGATGTTTTGAGTGCATTCATACATTACGCACACTACAGATGAAGAACCGCATGACTGGGTTTGTGTAACTGATGCTTGCAAAACTGATACCCTGATACGATTAAAGTGATGTTTAAGGGTTAGTTTACCCAAAATAATGTTCCTAACTACTATAGGAAAATAACCTGAATACTTTTCTTTTTTTTTTTTTTTTTTTTTTTTTTTATTTAAACTTCATTATATACAAACACATGTTTCCTTAAAAGAATAAAACTTTTTTGCCACCAGTTTTACACCACAAAAAAAAAAAAAAGTAATAAAACTACTTTACTGCTTATTAATGTTTTTTTTTTTTTTTTTTTTTTTTTTTTAAAAACATTTGTCCAAAGAATCAAAGTCATGTAGTATGACCAATATGCAGAAATATGGACAAATATCATAGAGAGGAACCCTATCCTCTCAATAGGTCTTCAGCCCTGCTCTTGGGGACCCACTGTCCTCCAACCCTAATCAAACACATGCGAACCAGCTAATCAAGGTCTTCAAGATCACTTAACAAGTCACAGGCGAGGTGTGCTGAAGCAGGCTGGAAATAAACTTTGCAGGACAATGGGTCCCCAGGAACAGGGTTAAAGATGTTAAAAAATCAAATAATTTGTCTTTTAATGACAAGGCAAGATTAGCTCAGGTTATATAATGTCTTGTGGTGCAACTACCAAAAAAACGTGTCTATAAAGATGCTTTTGAAAATAATTTTACATTTATGGAGATATTAAAAAGATTTTCAAAATCCAAAATTAAAAAATTAGAAAGAAATACTTAACTACTTATTAATATTTGAAAAACATTTGTCCAATGAATCAAAGTCACGTGGTATGACCAATATGCAGAAATATGGACATATAATATCATAGAGAGGAACTCTGTCCTCTCAGTTAGTTTCTTAAAATATCAAATGATTAGATTTTCAATGACAAGGCAAAATTAGCAGGTTTAAAAAATGTCATGTGGTGCAACTGTCCAAAAATGTGTCTATATAAAGACTTTTTTTTTTTTTTTTTTTTTTAATAATTTTAGATTTATGGAGATATTAAAAAAAAAAGATGTACAAAATCCAAAATTAAAAAATTAAAAAGAAATACTTAACTACTTATTAATATTTGAAAAAACATTTGTCCAGTGAATTAAAGTCATGTGGTATGACCAATATGCAGAAATATGGACATATAATATCATAGAGAGGAACTCTGTCCTCTCAGTTAGTCTCTTAAAATATCAAATGATTAGATTTTCAATGACAAGGCAAAATTAGCAGGTTTAAAAAATGTCATGTGGTGCAACTGTCCAAAAATGTGTCTATATAAAGACATTTTTTGAAAGTAATTTTAGATTTATCGAGATATTAAAAAAAAATAAATAAATCATAATAATAATAAGAAGAAGAACTAATAGAACTACTTTACTGCTTATTAATATTTGAAAAACATTTATCCAATGAATCAAAGTCATGTGGTATGACTAACATGCAGAAATATGGACAAATATCATAGAGAGTAACCTTATCCTCTCAAAAAGTCTAAGAAAATATCAGATAATTAGAATTTTAATGACAAGCCAAGGTTAGCTCAGGTTGTAAAATGTCATGCGGTGCAACTGTCCAAAACTGTATCTATATAAAGACTTAAAGAAAGTATTTTTAGATTTATGGAGTGATCAATAAAGAGTTTCAAAATGTAAAATTCCACAATTTTTAACCTGACTTCATACAATGTTCAAATTTTCTGTTTTTATTTTTTTTTTTCCAAATGTTATAAATTTTTAATTAGATAATTCCAACATTTTTAAAAAACCTTAGTGCCTTAATATTGTCATATACTATGGTTTCTTGCCTTAAATATATTTATTACTAATTAATAATTCATGATTTGTAAAATGTAACTTACCTTTACTTAATATTTTTTGAATATCAGTTTTAAAAGTCCAGAGCAACACAATCAAGAGCAGATTTGCTGATTTTGCACATATAAATAAGCATACAAAAGTCTCTTCAGCAGCTCTCCCTTTTATTTTAATGAGCCGGAAGAAAATAGAAGCGACTACTTTTCAGCACAATCCTTTCAAAGTGCTTCTATTGGACGTTGACAGTTAATTTTCATCTCTGGAAGCAGAATAAACCCCTTCATGCTGTCTCCATAATCAAAAGAATATCACACTGTCAAACCTTAATCAAAGCACTCAAACCTAGCCCTGCACTTAGAAAGACGTGAGAACCATTTCCAACAACATCACAAATGAAAACAAAATAGACGTGTATCTGTCCTAGTACGCATGTGTGTGTGTGTTACTGTGTAAAGAAATTACCGTTTTCTTTCTTTTAAGCGCTACTTCACTGTCAACCCTTAAACAAAAGCTCTTAAACCCGGCCTGGAAATATGAGGCTCAGTCAACATGCACCTGCTTTTATTTGTCAGAACTGGCTTTCTCTGGAACGCATCCTTATGCAATTAAAGCAAAACATGAATAGTATTTTGTGTAATGTGCTTAGTCGTTTGAAGGATGTACAAAGCTCACTTTTTTGCCCCAACTGCCAAATGTACCAACCATAAATATTTACATTAAGCTCTATAAAAATAGCTGTTTTTCTCCTGTGTAATTGCATGAAACGCCGCAGCACATTGTCACAGCATCATATATGACAGACAGCCGCTGTCTCTCTGTTAAAATGCACCTGTTACATTTGTGAAACACGCTGTCATTTCGTTCCTTATGTTTGTTTTTGGTGGTTTCATGTAATTATACCTATGCATAGCTCTAAGAGGTGAAACAAAAAAATAAATAAATAAAAACCTTTAGGTACCCTTGAAGAAAAAAAAAAAAAAAAACATCTGATGCCACGTTTTCCACTGAAGTAAATGTTAGAAGTCTTGACATTCTCTGATCTGTTTGCAGAGCGTATTTAGTATTTAGCAACAAATATGCAATGCATATGCAATACGTTTCAAATGAAGTTAACAGCTAAATGGTTAGTAACTCTAATTACATTTATATACTCACTAAAACCAAATAGTGGACCCTAAGCTTTACTGCAAAAACTGAAAAGTAAGACATCCTTTATTATACTATTGAAAAACTGGTAAAATCAAGAATCAAGTATTTGGTAATATTACAAAACTGATGTAAAAAACAAGTATCCTTCCCCAGTCTATATTTACTCGGCAAAACCAATTTGGAGCATAACCCCGGTTTAATTACACTATGGTTTGACTGCAGAGACTGAAAAAAAAGACATTCATTAGGACACTACTTTTTTGAAATGTGTTTGGCAATATTGTAAAAATTTACATCAAAAACACACAAGTACCATTTCCCAGTACACATTTATTCTGCAAAACTAATTTGGAGCCTAAACTTGGTCTAGATACGCTATACTTTCACAGAAAAGACTGAAAAGTACTGTGTTCATCACTATACTACTGCCATTTTTCAAAACATGTATTTGGAAATATTTCAAAATTAACCTCAAAAACACACAGGTATCTTTCCCCAGTCCACATCCTGTTGAAAAAAAAAAAAAAAACACCAGGGTGGTGATAGATGGGTTTTGGCCACTTCATTAGCTGGTCAGGCTGGGAGACCAGCTAATACCAGCCTACCAGCTAAGGAAGTGGCCAAAACCCCTCTAAAACCAGCCTGCTGACCAGCTATGACCAGCTAAGTCTGGGTTGTTTTTTTTTTAATATTTCCAAATACATGTTTCGAAAAATGGCACATCCGTAGGTTTCTTTTTGTTTTACCACATTCCAGTATAGTGATAAACATCCTACTTTTGAGTCTTTGCAGCAAAACTACAGTGTATTTAGACCAAGTTTATGCTCCAAATCAGTTTTGCAGTGTAAATATGGATTGGGGAATGGTACTTGTGTGATTTTGATGTCAATTTTTAAATATTGCCAGATACATGTTTCGAAAAATGCTACATTTGTAGATTAATATTTGTTTTACCACAGTTATTCCAGCAGTATACTGTAGTGATGAGTATTTTACTTTTCAGTCTTTGCAGCAAAATTATAGTGTGTCTAGACAACGTTTATGCTCCAAATTAGTTTTGCTGAGTAGATATGGACTGGGGAAGGATACTTGTGTGTTTTTAATGTCAATTAAAATACTGTTAGATGCATGTTTTGAAAAATGCCACATTTGTAGATTTTGTTTGTTTGTTTGTTTTGTTTTGTTTTACCACAGTTATTCCAGCAGCATCTTACTTTTCAGGGTACAGAAAAGATACCTGTGTTTTTTTTTTTTTTTTTGTTTGTTTGTTTTTTTTTCAGCAGGGTATTCACTCGGTAAAACTGATCTGGAGTGGAAACTTGGTCTGGAAACACTATAGTTTGCTGCAAAGACTGAAATGTAAGATGCTGCTGGAATAACTGTGGGAATAACCAATTTGGAGCATAAACGTGGTCTAGATACACAATAGTTTTGCTGCAAAGACTGAAAAGTAAAATACTCATCGCTACAGTATACTGCCGGAATAACTGTGGTAAAACAAAACAAAACAAAATAATCTACAAATGTGGCATTTTTCTAAACATGTTTTTAACAATCTTTTCAAACTGACATCAAAAACACATAAGCATCCTTCCCCGTACCATATTTACTCTGCAATCCCAATTTGGAGCATAAACTTGGTCTAGACATACTATAGTTTTGCTGTGAAGACTGAAAAGTAAGATGTTCATCCTTACACTCCTGGAAAAACTGTGGTAAAATAAAACAAATAAAAATATCTGGAAATGTAGCATTTTTTGAAACATGTATTTGACAATATTTCAAAATTGACATCAAAAACACACAAGTACCATTCCCCATTCCATATTTACTCATCCAAACCGATTTGTAGCATAAACCTGATCTAAAATACACTATGGTTTTCGTGCAAAAACTGAAGATGTCCATCACTATACTGCTGGAATAACTGTGGTAAAAAAAAATAAAATAATAAAAATCTACAAATATGCCATTTTTCAAAATATGTATTTGGTGATATTTCAACATTAACCTAAAAAAAAAAAACAAAAAAACAACAACACACACACACACACAAGTATTCTTCCTCAATATTCACTAAGTAAAACAGTTTTGGAGTGTAAACTTGCTCTAGCTTCGCTGCTAACGTAAGATTTTCATCATACGTATATCTAATAATATTTCAAAATTTACATCAAAAACACACAAGTACCCTTCCACAGTCCATATTTATTCTGCAAAACTGATTTGGAGCATAAACCTGCTCTAGATGCATTATAGTTTTGCTCAAATGACGGAAAAGACTGACATGCATCTTTATACTGCTGAAAAACTCTGGTAAAACAGAGTAGGCTTTTTAAACAAGTATTTGTAATATTACAAAACCAACAACAAAAACACATAAATATCCTTCCCTCATCCATTGTATTTCACCAAGTCAAAAGGATGAGGAAACTGGCTACAGTGAAGTGCAGCTACACACGCTAATTCAAACAGAATTGCAAAGAAAGTTCTCAAGGCTACAATTTTTTTTTTTCCCTAAGATGAACTCCATCTAAAATGTTCTGGGAAGCTAAAGAATGAAGAGCCCAATGTATTTCATATGAAGACATGAAAGAAAAGCTTTATTTTAAAGCAAAATATGTTCAACTACTTCCTTAAAACTCTTGGACTAAGCCATTGGGGTGAGGGGTCATCTCAGTCCAAACGCATTATAGTATAAAAGATGAGGGCATGAATAGAAAAGTGAGGCTAGTCTATATTCAACCACACCAAGCTAATGGATGGTTACAGGAGGTTATCGAAGGCCACTTGCATTGGTCAAAGGCTGCATACTTATGGCTACCAATTATTTTGTCATGGGCACTTTTGAATTTTATTTTTAAAAAATTCAACATTTATTCCATTTATATATTTGTAATAATCAGTAATATATTTTAAGAGCATTTTTCCCATATCTTACACAACATGACATTTAAAGTCATTAAAAATGATCACAAATTTCAAAAATACAAGAATACAAAGAGTACATTTCTAAGAAATCCAAACAAGGAATAAAAAGTAGACCGTCATCATGCACTGAAAATAACATGTTCACATAATGCTAAAAAACAGAAATGCTGCCTTTACAGATCCGCCTCAATATCCAGATTTAAACCCAACCTTGAACTGCTCACAAGGATAATTTGAGATATATGAAAAACTTTCCACTCCAAATAAGATAACGCCGCTAGATGTTTTCTATGAAAATTTATGCATCTGTTGCTAAAGAGACTTTTAATGGCAGGGAGCCCTGTTCTCTTTGCACAGATTTTTTCTTAAGGCCCTGAAAGTCGTCTCGGTTCAGATCTCTGAAGTGCTGTTTTTTTTCTCTATTTGCCCCAGTGTGAAGTTGCATCTCTTCAGACAGACGCAACGCCTGCGAATAAACACGACATCAGAATCTGCGCAGTGATACACACACGATCACACCTCCAGGCTCCGACGAGACTGACTGAGAACACACACACACACACACATACATACATACAGAGTCAGTGAGAATAAAAAAAAAAAAAAAAAAAAAAAAAGAAGTGTTTGAAAGTGCAAGGAAGAAAATAAAAAAAAAAGGTAGAGAATAGAAGAGCATGAAAAATGCAGTGGGAAGCCATCTATTCTGAAGCTGAATAATGCATTCGCAGCCTCATGAAAGTGCACGGAGACATTAGCTCGTTGTTGGTTATAATGCTTCTTCTCTCTGTCTGTCTGTTGTCACAGATATTTATTAAAGACTGTGGCCATGGCCAGCTGCAGTGTATGCCATCCAATGCATTATGTATGAAACCCCTGCTGAATTGTCAGGAAGAGCACAAAACTATCGCTTCAGCCATCTCACCAAAGGAAGGTCAAACTCTCTTTTGTGCGATGCCAGTATGGAGTGGTGTTGAGCAGAGAACATCTACAATCATATTTATAAGACGGAATAATTCTGAGCTGAGTTTTGTTTTTATTCAAATTTGTGATACAGAACTACATAAAAAAGACTATAATGACTGCAGGATTCATTTTGCATTATATATTCAATTTTTAACTGGAATAACTTTTCAGCAAAATACAGACTACAATGTGGAATAAAAGAGCTAAAATTTTAAACAAAATGTCTAAATTAACTAGCTAATTATATACTTAAAGGGACAGTTCACCAAAAAAAAAAAAAAAAAAAAAAAAAATTATATTGATTACTCGTCCAAACCTAAGACACTTCCATGTTCAAACCACAAACAAGGGTATGTTTAATGAAAACAGAGAGATTTCCACTAAAAAAGTCCATGTAGCCAAAATTTTGAGATTGTTTACCATATTTGATGTGCTCTAAACTTTAAAAATTGACAGTGAATTTAACGGTTAAAGGCTAGTAAAAATCTAAATTAAACAGTTAAATGGTTAACAGTAAGTTCCCGTATATACAGTTAAAAAACTGTATTGGACATTCCATGTAATTTTACGGTACCATTTTCGGAAATGAAAAAGAACGTAAAACTTACAGTGAATAACCGTAAATGGACATTCCCAGAATTCCCTGTGCTACATTTCAAATTTGATGTTTGTTGTTGTTGTTGAAATAACTATGCTTCTTCTTAGTTTTTATTCCTATTAGATTTCAGTACTTTAATAGGTTGGTATATTAACTTACATCAGTTAATGCAATTACGATATTTAAATGTAAATTTAAATTAAAACTGTAAAACCTAAAACGTTCCTACCATATATATATATTTTTTTTTTACAGTGTATGTATGTACATTGATCAATGTTTATATGTGAATATAAGCCTAAATTAAATCGATTCATCATATAACAATCCTGTTCCAAGAAAGCTTGGATTAAACTGCTCGACACAGTTTTGATAGAATGGGCTTTCAAAGTATATTATGACATAATTTTCATTTTTTGGGGTGAACTATTTCTTTAATATCAGTAGTTTTCATTAACTTCAGACACTCAGTACCTTCTCACAAATGTCAGATGACTTATTTCACATCATATTTTTTTCATATTTCATTTAATATATACCTATTATATTCACCAATGTACGCTAAATAATCAATTACATATTAATAATAAATGCATTTTTAAATAGTCAAGCTTCTCAAGACATACCTTTAGTTTGAAGACACTTCCAAACATGTTCAAAACACAAACTAAAGTATTTTTAATGAAAACGGAGAGATTCTCATTCACTGAAAAATCGATACAACCAAAACTTTAACCTTCTGTTTAGCATATTTGATGTGTTCTATGTATGTGCATTGATTAATGTTTATATGTGAATATAAGCCTAAATTAAATCGATTTGTCATATAAAACGATCCCATTCCAAGAAAGCTTGGATTAAATGTCTTGACTCGATATGGATTCATTTTACAATCTCTTTTATGAGCAGCCTAGTTTTGATGGAATGGACTTTCAGTCTCCCAAGTTTCACTGAAAATATCTTCAATTGTTTCTAAGATGAGTAAAAGTCTTATAGGTTTGGAAAGACATAAGGGTGAGTAAATGATGACAGAATTGTCATTTTTTGGGTGAACTATTTCTTTAACATCAGTAGTTTTTATTAACTTCAGACATTCAGGTAGTAATTAATTAACTTCTTCAGTTAATTACAAAATGTGAGATGACTTATTTAATATCATATTTTTCATATTTCATTTAATATATACATATTATATTCACCAATGTACACTAAATAATCAGTTTATTAATAATGAATGCATTTTTAAATAGTCAAGCTTCTCAATACTATTAAAAAACAAACTTCACTCCTAAAATATGTAAAAATGTAGATGAGCAATAACACAATTAAACTTTAGACTACCACATTTTCTTTATCAGTTCAGTTAATGCCATAAAACCTTTTTTAAGAATATGAAGGGACAATTTACCAACATATGAAAATATAATTACTCGTCCAACCCCAAGACACTTTAAACCATGTTCAAAACACAAACTCAGGTATTTTTAATTTAAACAGAGAGATTTCCATATGCTTAAATAAAAAAAAAAAAAAAAAAAAAATCTATGCAACCAAAACTTTGACCTTATTTTTTTTTTACCATATGTGACCCTGGACCACAAAACCAGTCTTAAGTCGCTGGAGTATATTTGTTGTAGTTGTATCTCGGCCAAATATTGTCCTATCCTAACAAACCAAACATCAATTGAAAGCTTATTTGTTCAGCTTTCAGATGATGTATAAATATCAATTTTGAAAAATTGACCCTTATGACTGGTTTTGCGGTCCAGGGTCACATATTTGATGTGCTCTGTGTATGTGCATTGATTAATGTTTTTAAGTGAATATAAGCCTAAATTAAACTGATTTATCACGTAAAACTATCCCATTCCAAGAAAGTTTTAATTAAACTGCTTGACTCATTTTACCATCTCTTTTCTGAACAGCCTAGTTTTGATGATATGAACTTTCAATCAATAAAATTTCAAGTTTCATTGAAAATATCTTCAATTGTTTATAAGATGAGTAAAAGTCTTAGGGGTTGAGTTAAAGTTGAGTAAATTATGGCACAATTGTCAACTATTTCTTTACCATCAGTAGTTTTCATTAACTTCAAAATTTCAGTTCCTCAGTTATTTATTATTATTTTTTTTTTTAAATGTCAGATGCATTGTGACATTTATCATATTTTCCCCCATTTCATAACTATTTCATTTAATATACACATATTATATTTACCAATGTATGCTAAATGATCAATTATTTATTAATGATGAACGCATTTTAAATATTCAAGCTTCTCAAGACACGCCATTTAAAAACCTCCCAAATTTTGTAAACACGTAGATTCGCAATAACACAATTAAACGTTGGACTTTACAGAATCACATATTTTCTTTAGCAGTTGAGTTAATATGAATATGAAGCATACTTCAAAAGAAAGGAGTGTGTGAACGAATTTTTATAGGAGCGGGGTGATAACAGCTACCGGTCCTGTTCATTCGGTAACAAGACAGCGCCAAGGTTTTCTACAGTTCCAGCTCTCTCCTAGTTGAAAACAGTGAAAAACACTCAAATCAAAATAGTCTTTAAATATTCATTAGACCCTCCAGCCCTCCAAAGACAGAGTTTAGAATTTTAAATAGACCAAAGCCATCCCTTTTAAATGATTACATTAAAGTATCAAATTAGTATCATATGCTGCAACATACACACAGTCTCTCTTTAATATTTCATGCTGTCTGCCATCAGTTAGATGATGATTTGTATATTTAGTGAGTTTCAGCTCTAAATAGTGACATGACCATGCATGAAAAGTTCTCTCTTGAGATTTCCGCAGCTCTTAGATGACTTTGATGATTGTGTGTGTGTGTTTGTGTGTGTGAGAGAGAGAGAAAGGCCTACATCTGATGATGCTATCTTTGAGGAAAGGTAAAGGAAACACAGACAGGCTGCACTGACACATTGCCTAAATGGATGTTTCACAGCAACACACATGCACAGAGAACAAGTCCAAAGTAAAGCACTGCCAGTTAAATGGTGTATCTGGGCTGTAAATGTCATCCTACACCTTCATGAGCGATGAAAGAGAAGGACTTGAAAGACCATCCCGTTTATTCCCAGCACATAGAAAGACAGAGAAGTAGTCCACATTAAAGACAGAGAAGTAGTCCACATTCTCCATATCTTCTCCATTTTTGTCTCATAAATGGAAACGTGGCATGAAGGACAAAAATTATGTATGCTGGTGTCAAAATTTAAGTCCATTAGAGGTAACTATGTGATTTAAAATTCTGTCATTATTTAGTTTTATATTTAATTCTGTCTTTATTTACTTTTTTATTTACATGTTATTCCAAACCCATTTGACTTTCTCTCTTCTGTGGAACACAAAATGAGAGCTTTAGCAGAATGTTGATGCTGCTCTTCTTTATTCAGTGAAACCAGAGGATGTCAAACTCCAAAAAGATCAAACCCCACCATAAAGGTAGTCAATATATCCTCTAAAACCATGTGATGGCTTTGTGCAAGACAAAAATTGCTTTATTTATTCTACTGCTGTAGCTGTAACTGCTGTGGATAGGCATCTCTTGAAACCACTACATTTCTTACTATTATTCTTCCGTTTCTTCCGCTCAAGTCTACGGCAGCCCATATAACCGCTTGCGGGAAAGTTATAAAATTTGGCACACAAAGGGCAGTCTCATCATTAACCAGAGCAAGATTGGAGTCTCTAATTCAAACTCTGTAGCAGCACCACTCACAGCTTTTGAACTGTTAGCTCTAGAAGGAAAATTTGTAAGGTTTTTGTTGTTGTTGTTGATTTTTTAATAGTTCGTAAAACCTACTTTTTCGAACTCATCCTAGACAGTTTGTCTGATTTTCACCAAATTTGGCTCAGATCATCTTCAGAGCATGATGGTAAAAAGTTGTGGAAAGAAAGTTCATTAGTCAAACCATTCTCGAATAATGCGCAAATGAATTTGACAAAGAACACTCTAAAATGGATGTGAGGCTATATCTCCACAACGGTTTGGTGTATTGACACCAAAGTTGGTGTGTGTTATAACAACCATGGCCTGGGGCTACCTGCACAGTTTCAGCACAGTGCCACCTAGTAGTCAGGAGATATGAAAAATTGATATTTTTGCTTATAACTTCTGAATGGTATGGCAAAACTGGGCTCTTTAGATTCGGAGGAGCATGGCGAGTCCAGAGTATGTGAGCGGAGAGGCGTGGGAGCAGAGCGCGGAGTGGAGTGGTCTGCTTTTGTATGGAGCAAGGAGCGCATTTTTTAAAAGCCGGAGCGTCGTGGTTTTCACTCGCTCCAAGAGCGCTCCACTACTGCTCCATCACGAGTACAATTCATGCCAACGGCCCGTAATATAACTGCATATTTAGCAAAAACTCACATGTTAAACATAGTCAGCTAGCTTGATATAGATAAATCACTGAGATCGGAAAGAATGTCATGATTATATTGACAGCAATATACGTGAGCTGGAGGTTTAGGAGGATAGTTTCTGAGGAATTTGTTTGCTCCTTCTAGATACTGAATATTTTTGGATGAAAGCATGATTTAAACAGGTACAACACTCAATAATGGATTTTATCAAATGTAATCTTACAGCGCTGCTTCATCTGTATCCGATTTCGAATGAGCAGAAATCTGTAGGAAATGCAGCGATCCGTAGATAAAATAACTGACAAAAATGAACTATTATTTTCATCCTTTACAAACTCAATTTGCACTGAAAAAAGCAGATGATACTTTTTAATGCTGAACCCCACATAATAAGCTTGATAGGAACGTGGTAGGAATAGTTTGCACACTAGTGGTCCAATAAGCCACAAAACTTCTGTCCTAGTATTTCATTTTATTGTAATATATGTGATATTTCGAAACGTAAATTTCCTCAGAGTGAAGGTTGAGCAGTGTTCTTGATCAGCGTGGAGCGGGGGGTGGGAAACGATGAACCCGGAGATGCTAATACCATTTGATTAAACTGGCCTATTGTAATGAAAATATTGTAAATATTGTAAAAATAATAATAATAATAATAATAATAATAATAATAATTGTAAAGATCTCAATATATTCCTTTCCAAGAACATAGATACCAATTTTGCCATATTCAGCCAAACTTCCTGTCTGCCATTTTTTTTCATGTTGAAAACCTACTTTTTCTAACTCCTCCTAGACTGTTGGTCCAATTTTCACCAAATTTGTCTTGCATCATCTTCAAACCATGCTGACAAAAGGTTGTGGATTTTGACCGCACTGTCAGACCGGGTCCCAAAACACACTTGTAGCCAAACTCTTCCTCAATTCCTGGTCTGATTTTTACTCAAATCAAGTCAGATCATCTTCAGACTGCTGACAAAAAGATATGGATTTCATTGTGATAAACAAAACTGTTGTTGTATAGCAACGCAATAAAGTTGGCAAGATACTTGACTACATCTGAGGCTGAATCTCTGCAATGTTTTGACATACTGACACCAAACTTTCTGTTTGCTATTGTTCACACAGAACACACCACATCGATTGATAACAGTGCCACCTATTGGTCAAAAGTAATATGCCATTAAATCATATTACTAGAGGTTGTATTTATTATTTTTCAGCCATTTTGACTAAAATCATCCTAATATGGCTTTAATTACTCATTAAGATGGTCTGCCACTCCATGCCATGCTTAGCTCCTTATTTTGCCTCTGATTGTGCTTGGCTCCTTAATTGCTGCTTCCAGCTATATTTTTTATTAATGTTTTCCTATATTCAAACATCAAACTCGACATCAGTGATTCCAGATATCAATGGTTCTTGTGTGTCGTGTATGTTACAGCGCCTGAAATTCAAGCGCACAAAGCTATCTCCTTTAAAACTATGCCTTTAAAACAAGTTCTCATGTGCTTATTTGTTCTATGATGTGGTCTAGTCAGAGGGAAAACTTCATTGCTGTGTGTTCACACTGTTCAAATCCAGGAAATGATATTTTTCATCTTGTTCTCAGTAGACCAAAAGGTAGGGCAGTATCATGCCAGGATTTTTTCCCCTGGCAGAAAATGTTAAAAAAAATAACTTCTTCCTGACAAGGGTTCCCACAGAGATGAAAGGGATTGTGGGGACATCTGGAGGGCAGATACAACCAGGTGAATGGAATAAGATACTCGGAAAGCACGAAAATGAGGAGAGTGGGAGAGAGACTGGGATAACTCAGGATCGAATGAGGCCCTTATTAAAACCACCCTCAGCAGTTACAGTGAGTTATTTTGGACCGTGAACAAACATCAGGCTTAAAAACAGCCCCTCACATGGACTGGCGGCTCTCAAAACCCACCCAGATAAACTCGGTCAAAAGTGCACACGGTAAGAAAGCATAAGAAACAGATTGAGGGCTTTGTCAAAAACATTCCTGTCTGCTGATTGCCTCCAGGTGCGTCTTCGGCCTGTTTGTTAGCCTGAAGAACATGGGTATGTTTAAAGAATTATTCCAGGTTTGATGCAATTTAAGTTTAATCAGCAACATTTGGAGTAGAATAACGATTACTCAAAAAGTAATTTAACTCATCTCTTAAATTCCCTTAACTTCTTTAGCTTTGTTTCCATCCAAAGGTATGAACTGAACTTATGCGCAAAAATGGAACATCACACCATTTCCATCCAAGGAGTCGAAGAGAACAAAATTGTCATTTCCTGATAAACTGGCACTAAATGCCACTAGGAGGATAGGCCATTGAATATAATAATTTTTCAGATATAATAAATTACTTGTGCCCAAGGCCTAAAATTAACACTCGCCAAGAACCAAATGCGAGTAAAAAAACGGCGTTGGCGAGTATAGGTAACCTTGTAGGTCACGATTTGGCGGGGAAAACTCTTACTTTTACGATTCATAACAATGTAACGTAGTGAGAACAACAGCCAGTTTTAAAGAGATTCGATGTTTCTGATGTCAGCGAATAAAATAATCTTTTCCGAAGACAAAATCATTGTGGCTGGTTAGCTGTTTTGTCATAAGCGACAATACTGAATCAAATAACATTATACAAATGGCCTGATAAGGTCAGAGAAGTGTGATTGCCAGCTTGTCCCTATACAAGGTTCTAACAACTTTTACCTGAGAAGACACTGCTGCTTTATTTCGGAAGATTAACATTTCCCTTTATCATAACTTGAGAATGTGGCGACACATACCTAGGTTTACGATGGACGGAACGCAAACATCAGAAAGTCAAGACGGTTCTTGGTGTTTTGGCGAGAGATGGTGTTTCACTGACAATGGATAAAAGAGAGACTGGCTTGTATTTGATACTGTACGCCTGTTTCACACATACTCCATTTGTGGTGCTGATTTTTTACGCACTCATGTTAACGGATTTGAGCGTTCACACTGCACACGGTTACGGTCCGGCAGTGCGTTCCAGGAGCGGTGCAGCAGTACTGCGATCGTTTCTGCACCGAGTCTATTTTTGCTGTGCTGGACGTGCTGAATTATAGTGACAGCTCTTTGTTTGCGCTAAATATGAACATGCATTGATACACAAATGTAGTAATTACACCATAAATGCATATATTTGTAACTGCCTGTTTTTGCAAAAATAGTTTCATGGCTGAAAAATAAATAAATTGGCTGGTAAATTTGCTCACGTCACTGGCCATTGGCAGGTGTGGCAAAAAGTTAGTTTTAGGCCCTGCCTCTGAGCGAGTAGACGAAACACAATAAACGCAGCCATTGCTTTTGGAGATGGATGTCTGCTGTTTGGGAACGCAGTGATGTAAGTTGTGCATGTCGTCTGGGAGGTAATTATACAGAAATACTTTGACAACAGACTTTGCTTGGGCATTTAAGATTGACCATAACATTTCAGATCCTGTGTGAAATCGGTCTGCTGGTTAATCAGGTTATGTCGTCTCATCGGGCAAGTCACATGATTTTTTTTTTTTTTTTTTGATGCACATGGATGAATTTATTCAGCATTTATTCATGAATGCGATTTCATAAGTATAAAAGTAAGTATAAAACTTTTTTGCGAATTAAGAGATTTTTTTTTCCCAAAATGTGCCATTTCTATCACTCCTTTCAGATACTACAAAATGCACATAAAAAATTGTGTGATGAACATATAGCCATTAATACAAGTTTAGAACAACTTGAGGGTTAATAAGTGATGACAAAATTGTCATTATTTTTAACTTGTTAACTGGTCAACATTACGTTTGACTTACAGCAAAAAAGACTGTAATGGACTATTAGAACATTTCAAATAATTTTACAGCAAGATACTGCTAAATGCACAAAAATGTAATCTTCGAAGTGACATTGAAAAAACATACATTGAGACTTCCACAATCCACTCTGTGACAGCTTTGATGTTTTTTCATTAAAAAGTTTCTTCTTCTTCTTCTTTCTTTTTTAAACAGTTATGTAAATTAAGGTTTTATGTTACATCTTACACTGTTAAATTAATGTTTATTGCATTATTTTAGTGTTATTTGTGTATGACTCTGGGCACATTCTATATATAATCATTTACCTCAGCTTGTGGAAAAGCAACTAAGATCTGGTAACCACAGCTACTATAAATTCCACAGAATGACTGATTGATTTATATTTATTAATAGCTTTATAAAAGTAATTCTTCTTCTTACAGTAATTCTTGAGTCAAAAGGTGTATTTTATGAGATGTCACATTCTTTAAATCACTTATTCTATAGTAATTTTAAGGTTTTAAAGTATATGGTGTTGCGTTGTCAAGATAACATAGCAGAATTGAATAAAACTTACCAAAAAAGTTAGTTTTTTCACACTGAAATCATATTAACATTCGCATCTTGTGGAAATGCTATTAAAATGTGAGTACTTTATCATTTATGAACTGGCTGGCCCCACTGACTTCAATTACAAATGTCTAACTAAAAGCTTTTTTCTTATGAGAAGGAGGGACTAGTCTAAACCAGTTTATGTTCTAATCAAAATTACTGTATGCTGTTGATTGAACTTAACTTGTACTGAACCTGAAATATTCCTTTATCACCACATCAAACACTTTCCAGACCTGTACAAGTACTGCATAATGTCCCCGGGATGTGAAACACACAGAATTATCTGAAACACCCCCTGAATACTTACAGTTTATTAATAATAGATATTTTCACAGTCTGTACCTCTCACTTTCGTCTACTCAGATGTGTGCCTTACCAACTCTTCCGTCTTTTCGATGTGATAAAATTTCATTTTTTTTCATCCCTGTTGACCTGCAAAAGTCAGCCCCATTAGTGTAAATGCTTTCAAATAAATATTCACAGAAAGACAGCGAGGGATGTGAGAGAGAGCGAAGGAGCGAGCGAGAGATTAAATGTAATCGCTCTGATACATGCAGTTGTGTCACATTCACACCCTTACCACTCATAATCAAATTTGCTGAGGCTCCGTTGCTAAGAGCTCTTAGAGGAAACCATTTCCTAAAGCCTGCTCTTAAAACTCTCTCCAGACCTCCCCAGCTACAGTTACTCCAGCCCAGAGAAAGCAGCGTGCCATAATAATTTGGCTTTAGCTCAGACTTTTTCTTTATTAAAACTAGGAAAGTCATGTAAGAGTTTGAGGGCACAGCAGGCTGTCTGAGAGTGTTTCCATATGGTGGAGACTGCGGGCTCATGAGTCAGCCATTTTCTTTTAAGGTGAGCTGCATGGTAAATCAGCAGACAAGTATAGGCCTCTGAAGCCATGACAATGACATGGCACTGAGTGGGCTGTCGGAGCTCCAACAGATGTAGCGAATTCTTGTAGTTTAGCCCTTAACCCTCACTAGAGACTGTCCTTCTCTGTTTGCCGGTCCTGGCTTTACGCCACATCCCCGTACATGGTGCAGTACGGGAAAACACATGTGTAAGGCTTTAGAAAGACATATACACAAACTGCACGCGCCAGAGAGAATGTGAGACGGAGGGAGGGTGAGAACGAGAGGGAGAGAGACAGAGAGAAGCCCTTGAGGGAAAAATCAGATGATATACGAAAAAAAGACAAATGTGTACTTTGGGCTGGGAAAATAAGAAAGGAAAGATGAGACTGTTTGCTCTCACTCTCATCTTCAAATACCGTAGGCCCATTATTTTGATGTGGGCTGCTCTCCTACTTGTTTTTCAGTCTTTTACTCATTGAACGTCCAGCAAATGGGCTTCAGCTATTCTTGAAAGCTAAAACAAATCACGCTAATTTCACTCCAGCCTAATGTTCTCTCTCTCTCTCTCTTTCTCTCTCTCTCTTTCTCTGTTCAATTCAATTCAAATGTGCTTTATTGGTATCAAAAAAGGAGCAATGTATTGCCAGGACTACAAAGACTGCAAATGAAATTGGAATTGAAAGAAAAATAAATGAAAATGAAGGAGAGAAACAACAAAAAAGTTGTTGTGCAATGAGTATGCAGTCAAATCCTTACTCTCTTTTTTCTTTTTTTCATTAGTGAAAAAAGGTATTCATGTCAAATCTAATGTACATCTATATTTACATCTACTGAAGTGCCACTGAAATGCACAGCAATATTCTATGTGAAATATTCTATGAGTTAAGTCAGAATTGTGATATAAACTCACAATTGCGAGTTATAAAGTCAGAATTACTAGATATAAACTCGCAATTCTGAGAAAAAGTCACAATTCTGAGAAATAAAGTCAGAATTGCATGATATAAACTCACAGAATTGTGAGTTTATATTTCGCAGTTTTGATTTGTTAACTCAATGGACTACTTGCACAACTACTTCCGCGTTCTACTTGTTACGACTCGGGCGTTCCCGGTTAGTGTTCAGCGTACCTACATACAGACAATTTCTAATGAGAACGCAGATTATTACTACATTTTATGGCTGGCATTTCTTTAAAAAAAAACTATTAATCATATTTCCTGCATTAACATGAATCATCTTCAACCTGCTGAAATGTTACTATAAATTTCACTTCCGTATGTGCATTCTGAATGATAAGCAAATATATTTCCCCACTAACCTGCCGCATTCTCATTAACAGTATTTTTCTTTTTCTGATCATATTTCATACCTGATGAATGTACAGTTTTGGTTGTAGTAAAACCATAGCTAATTTGTTTGTGTGCGTTGGTGCTCTTTTTCCAATCCCATACTGCTTATGCCATTTAAAATAGCTGAATAAATGTGGGGTAAGTGCCTTATTTAACAATGTTAAACATTGAAATAATTTTTAACAGTAACATGTTGACAGTGCGACTATTGAATATTCATATTTTGGCATTAGGCTACATACAGTGAAATGATGACAGAATATGACACAAAATAGTGACTTATTTAATACAGATAAATAAAGGTTCATTATGATCTTATTCATCAAATCTCACAAACTGCAGTTAAGTCAGAATTGTGATATGAACTCGCAATTGCAAGTTATAAAGTCAGAATTACTAGATATAAAATCTCAATTCTGAGAAAAAGTCACAATTCTGAGAAATAAAGTCAGAATTGCATGATATAAGCTCACAATTCTGATTTTTTTCTTAAAATTGTGAGTATATATCTCGCAAGTTTGATTTGTTAATTCAATTGTGAGTTTATATCGCAATTCTGACTAAACTCGCAACTGAAGTCAGAATTACTAGATATAAACTCAAAATTCTGATAAATAAATTAGCAATTCTGAGAAATGAAGTTGCAATTCTGAGAAATAAAGTAAGAATTGCATGATATAAACTCACAATTCTGACTTTTTTCTTAGAATTGTGAGTTTATATCTCGCAATTTTGATTTGTTAACTCAATTGCGAGTTAAGTCAAAATTGTGATACAAACTCGCAATTGTGAGTTATAAAGTCAGAATTACGAGATACAAACTCACAATTCTGAGAAATAATTAGCAATTCTGAGAAATAACGTCAGAATTGCATGATATAAACTCACAATTCTGACTTTTTTCTTAGAATTGTGAGTTTATATCTTGCAATTGTGACTTTGTAACTTGAGTTATTAAGTCACAATTCTGAGAATGTCAGTCTTTTTTTTTCCAATCAAGTTGTTTACGACGGGTCAGTTGCATGATATAAACTCACAATTGCAAGAAAAAAAGTCAGATTTGTAAGATACAAACTCACATTTATCTCACAATTCTGAAAAAAAAAAAGAAAAAAAGACAATTGTAAGTTTATGTCATGCAACTGACCAGTCGTAAACAACCAATAGCAACGTAGAATTCCTCATTTTGTCCGACAAACAAATCAAACAGGAGAGCAGATTAATTTCAGTGGATTTAAACTTGAAAAATTGTGTGTATTGATGTCTTTCCGTGGCTGAAATAAAGTACGTTCTGATGTTCATGGATATTTTTTGTGCTTTAAGTAAATAAGAAATGACGATTGGTTCACGTGTCGATTGATCTAATAAGGTAATGTAGTGATCTGTCAGGACACATCAAACAGCCACAAAACGGTATTTATTGTTTGAATTTCTTTAAAAAAAGATAACATTTTAAAGCTAAAACCTTGTTTTATACCAAAAGTAGCCTGCTCTGTCTCGTCTGTTGGCCTATTTTACCTAAGGAGGTTCGCATGGCACAACGCGAAACCAGACTTCTTTTGCCCCAATGGAAAGCATATTTATACTATCTGAATGGTTCCTGCCCCCTATATACAGTAGTGCACTACACTGTAAAAAAAAAAAAAAAAAAAAAAAAAAAAAAAACACAATTTGTTGAGTCTGCTTAAAATAATTTGGTACCCTGCTGCCTTAAAATTTTAAGTTCAGTCAACTAAAATAAGTTTTGTCAACTTGAAATGTTAAGTTGTACTAAATAACAACTTAGATATGTGTGTTTGCTAAACTTAACAGATGGGTAAGTAACCCAGCTCCCTTAAAATTTTAAGTTGATTCAAATCAAATTTCTAAGTTGTCACTTAGCATAATTTAACATTTCAAGTTGAATAAACTTTTTTTTGTGTTGACTGAACTTAAAATTTTAAGGCAGCCAGGTTACAAATTATTTTAAGTTGACTCAGCAAAAGTTTTTTTTCAGTGTACATGCCATTCACCATATAGGAAATACTAACTCTGAACAAGTGACCAATTTCAGCCACAGCTTCAGCATCTATTTATAGTGTAGGGGGTGGGACGCTTTGGATTCTAGAGAGCATTTAGTTGGACAGAAAGTCTGATTGCAGGGTAATGTCTTATATGTCTTATATATGGCTTATTTGTTCTAAATGTGAATTATGTCATTGTTTTGGAGCACACTATTTTATAGATAACCTTAAGACTAACAGATTTTAATTACCACTTGATAAAGTGAGTGTGATACTGCTTTAATGCATCTTTAAAAGAGGAAATATAAGCAAGAAGGTAATATCAAATAACCTATGTTTAATACACAGTATGGGAAGTTACACTGTCAGTACTCTAGCAAGCAA
Organism: Labeo rohita; assembly: GCF_022985175.1. Lineage (NCBI taxonomy): Eukaryota > Metazoa > Chordata > Actinopteri > Cypriniformes > Cyprinidae > Labeo > Labeo rohita. The sequence continues at coordinate 11,145,521 of NC_066888.1, read as the reverse complement.
AGCCATAACAAGTGTTCCATGTCAAACAGCACACAGACTGACAGCTTGCCAGATAAATGGAGTGATTCAGACATTAAACCATGTGCTGTCATAAGACATTTTGAGATGGTCAGGACTACAGTTGTATCTTTATCACTCGTTGGCTCTCTTTTCTTTGCAGATTCTAATATGTTAATGAAAAGGACTGAAGGCCAAATGCTAATACACATTTTTGAATAAAAAGATAAGCATTCTGAAACTGAGAAAGGGAAAGGACATTTGTATGCTCATCCCAACACGAAATAACACAGCAGCCCTGCTTCACCTTCAGAGAGACACAGTATGAGTCTGCATGCTCATTTGATCAATCTTTCTCTCTCGTTCACTTTTTCATGCCCCATTGATCTCATATGCTTCACAGGCTCATAACTTTTATGACAGGCATGTGATATCTGCTTAACTGCAATACTGGAATCATAACGTTAGTCACTGGGCCGATGTGCAGTAATTGTATATGTCTCAGCCCCGAAGCTTTAAGCTGTCAGTGTTTCTGCATCTGTTTCAATCATTTACTCAAGCTGAAAACATTTGAGAGCCATTTTGCATATACACTGAATTGAATACACTCTGTCTGTGAGGAGCATGTTTTTCCATTTCTGAATTAAGGAATAGTTCAGCCAAAAATGAAATTTTGCTGAAAACGTACTCACAAGATGTAGATGGGTTTGTTCCCTCAACTGAACAGATTTGGAGAAATTTCCACTTCAGTGGATCCTCTGCAGTGAATGGGTGCCGTCAGAATTATCCACAAATAATTGACCAATTCATCGGTTAACGTCTTATATATCCAAAAGCTGTGTGTTCAAAATAAACAAATCCATCAAGACCAATTGCTTCCGGCTAAAATACGAGTCCTCTATCTATAATATTGATCTCTCCAATGAAAAAGTCGCCCCGTTTGAATCAGAAGAGAAATATACACAGATATACAACGTTTACAAGGAAAAACAGTCTTAAACAGCTCTGAACAAATATGTTGGCGGATTTTGATGTGAGAGAACAACTTGAGGAAGCATTATTATGGATTATGGACTTATATTTTGTCCAGAAGCGGCAGTTTAAAGTTTAAAAATTGATGGAGTCATGTGGATTACTTGTGGATTATTGTGATGTTTTTATCAGCTGTTTGGACTCTCATTCTGACGGCACCCATTCACTGCAAGAGGATCCATTGGTGAGTGATGCTAAAATGTAAATGCTAAATTTTTTCAGATCTGTTCTGATGAAGAAACTCATCTTCATCTTGGACAGGCTGAGGGTAAATAAAGTGTCAGCAAATTTTATTTTTAGCTGAGCTGTTCCTTTAAAATGAATTTTGCCATCAAATCTTGAATCAAAATAATTTTGAAACAAAAGCTGTCCTGATAACATAATGAAGAATAAAGCCTCCTAAATAAATTAAATTCTTAATGAGAAGTTTGGTAAACCTTTCTTTTATTCCTTAAAATAACAAAATATATTTATTTGATTAATATAGGAAATAAAAAAATAGAATATTACACAAACATCTTAAAAAAAGATTTATTTTAAAAGGCTTTTTTCCCCCCATTATTATTACTTATAAAACTGTTTTGCTAATAAATTAAAATTCCTAAACATCCGCCAAGGCATGTGGTAAAAAAAAAAAAAAAAAAAAAAAAAAAAAAAAAAAGACCAGGAAATGATATCTTCTGCATCATGTTACAGAAGATACTTAAAATATCAGATAATCTTTCCTTTTTATGATGAAGAAGGGATAGTTCAGGTTATAATATGTCATCTGGTGTCACTGCACAAAATTATTTTCCTGAATTAATAACTCATGCTAACATACTTACAAAACTACTTTAATCTTGAAAAATGTATTTCAAAACCTTTTGGAAAATGATTAAGATACACTCACATGTATTCAAAACGTAATAAAATTAAATCTTAATTACCTTTAAACTAGATTTCTTACAAAGATTTTTTCCTTTTCTTAATCGTGGACACTCTTACCCATCATTGATCTTTATATCAGGTGGAATTAATTTTGAATGTCCGTGTGCAGATGGGCATAAGTGCTTTTGTGTCTGAATATGAGGGTTGTTTTGAGCAAGACCTTCCTTTGAGCCAATGCACAGAGCTCTGTACTAATTATCTGAAATGAGCCAGTCACCACCTCAGTTCTGGTTTCCTTGGTTACACTGGCTACAGTGAAGGTCTGGCTGTGAGAGGGACCTGGAATTACACTTAACTCCCTAATGGTAATGGCATAATGACCGGATATATAGTAATTAGCATGAAACTAACATGTGACGTGTAATTACATGATGACTTGGAATGCCGATGAGGAACAGTGGGAGTTTTCAAATTGCATGAGCTGCACGTGTTCATCAAACAGGTTGTGTGAATTCAGTCAATCACGGAGAGGTGGGAATGGCTATTATAAAACAACAGGTATGCAACATGATAAATTGCTGCCATAAACATGTTTTCTTCTAAAGCTACAGTCCTATTCTGTGAAAAAGATAGCAAACATGCAGAATGAGTCTGTGCAGTTGAGTTTTTAGGAATGATTATTTTATTGTAGTGAATAGAGGCACATTATTACTTTTATTTCCAGCTCTTGTTTGTACCGTGTGCGCTTTGTCATCTGTGTACTGACACCAGATGAGCAGCACATCTGGATGCTCCTCCACAGCAAAAATAAAATACACTGATAATGCCATATGTACAAATACATACACAAAAACACACCAATGCGGTCTCAATAGTAAAATGTATTTCCATGTGTGTGTTTGTGTGTGTATGGAAATTTCAGGACTCGTTGATGAGCAAAAAGAACAGCATTTATATTAATACTTGGAAATATTAGGATTGTTTTTATTGCCAATTTAATTCATCCTTGCTAAATAAAAGTAGTAATCCTAAATGCATTAACTAACTTCCAAAATCCTGAGTTACAATGTCACAGTTTCAAAAAAAATATTAAGCAGCATGCTATTTGTTTATTTATTCATTCTCCCTAGCTATGTTTCCATCACCCTGTTTTTATGCGCATTTCAAGTATCGCATCAGAAATGAGTGATGAAAATGCCACATTTCGAATAAAAATCTCTTAATTCGAAAAAAAATTAAGAAATTAACAAAAAAAGTTCTTACGCTCGCTTAAGGTGGTTTTTGACGTGTGCGAAAAAAAGGGTTAATGCAAATAATGGGAGATGGAAACGCATTTGCCGAATAAATTCCTCCATGCGCATCAAAAAAGTAATGTGACTTTACACTATGGAACGGCAAAACCCGTCTAACCAGTGGACCGATCTTGTTCCACAGCATCTGAAATGTTGTTATGGTCATTCTGAAATACCTGTCATCAAAGTATTTCTGTAATATTGCCTCCCAATTGTCTCGACTGCATTCCCAAACAGCAGGCATCCACCTCCGAAAGAAACGATCACATTTATTGTGTTTCGTCTGCCCGCTCTGAGGTGGAAGTAGTTTATTATATATGAAAACTACTATATTCAGTGGTTTCTCCTACTTTTAATAATATATAGTGGGAGTTTATCAGGAAGTGACAATTTTGTTCTCTTTGACTTGGATGGAAATGCTTATTCGCAAATGTTTTATACGATATTCCAATTTTTGCGCATAAGTTAAACTGCCAATTGTGGATGAAAACCCGGCTGCTGTCTACAATTAGTAAGACAAAGCTCCTGCCCCAAACTAATGGTACTGGTTGAGCCATGTTGATCCTACATTGGGCTGGTGAGGACCCTCAGACAAACACATCAGTGTTTTAATAGCACCACAGAACCACAATATTTACACACCAGGAAACCAGGCTACAAAAATGCACATTAAGCTGGGATATGACAAAGTATTTTTACATCCAAAAAACTACACGCCGCACCTATGAAAACATTCCTCAAGTCTCTGAAGAAAAATCAGAGGTCAGCTTATCTACACTAGTTTGTAATGAAATGCAGAAGTGAGTCGTTTGTTCTGAGGACTGAGCTCTTTTAAAGCTGATATTATGCAGCCGGAGCAGCACACAGCACGCTGACAGGGGACTCGGGTTGTGCCGTATCACACAGAGGCATAAAATAGATTTATTTATGTGTCGGTTAAAACAAATCTATTTAATCAGTTCAATCTTTCAGCATTGGGGAGAAATTTGTCAAACAGAGAAGCTTAAATGCACGCATTGTGTTTGTTTAGGGCTTTGGGCCTGCTGCCTGTTTGGGTGAGGTGGGGAGTAAAATTGAATTCTTTAATGGCAAAAATAGTCATGCATTTAGATGCAACACATTATTTGGGGCACGTAGGCGCAGCATAATCGCATCCTCAAATTAATTAAACCCCACAGAAAGTTTGTATTGCCAAAGGAATAGACCCATCTCCAATTTGATTCCTCAATTTAACTGCTATGTCGTTATGAAGAGCTTCTGAGAGATTTTATCGAAGTCTAATTGCAAATCTTCATTCGTGCTCTAAACAAATCTCTCTCAATTTCTTGATTTTAATCAAGAACCTTTACCGACTCATCTCTTTCAGGTGACTTACGCGGTTTACCTGCATAATGCATCTGTTTTTCGGTGTAGTGGGAAGTAGAGCTAGTTGCCAGGCTGAATCTCAGCGTTTAATGTATAAGCTTTTGAGTCAAACGTCCAACTGCATAAGTCTCAAAACAAATGCATAGTAATTTGCATTATTTCAATATGTAAATTAAATAATACATTACATTTGTGCATTTGAAAGACGTTTGTATTCAAAGCAACTTGTTTGGAATAAATCAACAACTTAGAAAAATGCTATGGGGTTTCAAATCGGAATATGACTTTTTGTTATGAAACATGTTTTCAGGACAATCGGCATGTTAATCAGGCATTTTGGGGAGACACAATAGGGAAAGAAATTATCAATATTCCAAATAAATTTGAAATATTTTTATGAAAAGTTATTGTTCCTATTATAGTGCTTCTTTTTTCATTAGCGTTTACCCCAAGAACACATTAATATGCAAATTAGATGCAATGCATAGACAGATTGTATAGAATGGCAATACCAGTTAATGGACCTTTTACGCACATACTGCATAAAGTAAAATAGTTTATCAAATCATTCTGTTATAGCTTTCATGAGTTAGGAATCTTTGTACAAAGTTTGATTAAAAGTATAAAAACTGATTTAAAAAATAAAACATTCATCCTTTACAAAGGACATACCAATGTAAGGACATAAAAAAAAAGATAAAATGATCAGTAGGTAAAATTATTATTATTATTCTAATTAAATGTTAACTGATTAAAAAAAAAAAATCTAACTAAAACTGACACAAATAAAAACTAAAACTGAACTAATACAAGCTATATATACATATATATACATATATACATATATACATATATATATATATATATATATATATATATATATATATATATATATATATATACACACATATACTATATAACAACAATAAATAATACAAATGACAAAAACACAAAATAAAACACAAAAAAAAATTACCTAAACACTTGAATGAAACACTAAATGAAAAGGGGTATTTTCAAAAATATATATTATATTCCTTAATATTCGTAAAAACTATAACAGTATAGCAATAATTCAAGTGTGCAATTAATTTTATATATTGTAACTGTATAATTGGTTAATTAGAATTTCATTATTTGATATTTGTTATGTTATTTACTCTTTATTTTATTATTATTTATTATTATGTTTCTTTTTTTTTTGTATGTAAACATAGTCATAAAAAACACAGTCATGATATAATTTTAATTATGTTAATTTGTGGAAACTGGTCTGTAAATTATTACAGTTTTATCTACTTGTAATTTTTTGATTGGTTAATTAGAATTTCATGATTTGATAGTTGTTATGTTATTATCATTTTTATGTTTTCTTTTTTTTTTTTTTTTTTTTTGCTTGTTAATTTGTGGAAACTGGCCTCTAAATTATTATAACTTTATCTAAACTTAAATGAAAAGGGAAAATCTCAAAATATAATCCATTCCAAATTATTTAGAACAATATATCAATTATTAAATATAATTTATCATTCATTTTATATACTGTAATTTTACAATTGGTAATTAGAATATCATGATTTGATAGTAATGTTATTATCATTTTTATGTTTTATTATTTTTTTTCAAAATAGTAATTAAAAAAAAAAAAAAAAACATACATACAATTTTAAATATGATAATTTGTGGAAACTGGCCTTATTACAACTTTATCTACACTTGATATGAAGAAGGAAAATGTCTAAATAAAATCTATTCCTAAATATTTATAAAATCTATAAGAGCATATCAATTACATAAAAATTGTCATTCATTTTATGTATTGTAATTTTATCATTTGTTAATTAGAATTTCATGATATGATATGTGTTGTTGTTGATATCATTTGTATGTTTTATTAACATTTTTCATGTGTAATTTTTTATGTAAATATACTCATTAAAAATATAGTCAAATTTGTTTAAACTGGCCTGTTCTTTTACTTTATAAGTTTAAATCTATCTATCTATCTATCTATCTATCTATCTATCTATCAAAAAGTATCAAAATGCAAAATACAGCAAGTTTCCATTGTGACAACTTGTCTTGACTGTAAGATATGTGCCTATTTAAAAAATAGACTTTCAAAAACAAATTAACCTTGTAACAAACATTGACAGAGATATAAAGTGTGACATTCACTCCTTGTATCTCCGGTGTGACTGATTAATGACCCGCTGAGAATATTTTTGGTGACTAATAAAGTGTAGTACCTTTGAAAGCAGATGCAAACCTTGAAGATAACAGGATTTGTAAAAATGAATAATGACACACGGTGTCCTCCGGATCTGACATGTGATTCTTGATCTCCTGTCAAACGGGTAATTCTTTGTAAGGATTGGGTAATGATGAATCTCACCTAATCAAAAATACATCTAAAACATGTCACCAAGCTTACACTCTCAATCCCAGACTGTTAATAATAGCTCTTTTACCTCTCAATGCAGCTCTAATACAGCTTGAGCTTTGACGTGGAGAGAAAAGAATGAGAAAAAAGCTGAATTTACCTCACCTCAGCTTAAAGTAAGTGGCCTTCCTTCACCAAAAAAAGCAGAAAACAAACACCCCATCCCATCCACCACTCATCCGTTCATTTAAAATGGAAACACTGCACCCTACAGGTTGGGAGAGGCACTGCAGCTCCTTCCTATTGACATCTGTTTCCTGCTCAGCTAAATCAACAGTAGCTGTAACATGATGAAGAAGGCCGGGAGGGCTGCCAACACCATGTACTGTGCTCGGTATTTTTAGAGCTCTCTTCTGCTCTCCATTCTGCGCTCCAGACATAATCACAGTGACAGAATGACACAAATGGAGTCATGATTTCTTCTCCGTTTAATTGTTAGCGAAACACTCGCTTACGAGTCCCCTCTGCACGTCAGTCTATTTCTGTTAGATGATCTCGGATGTGGAGATGGCGTAGATTAACGGTTTAGTCTGCGAGCACAGATCAAGGGAGGACATCTCGCACGGCACTCTGTGTTGACGTTAGCGTAGCTTCATTACCAGAGCCCCAATTTTCTCTCTGATAGATGTTGCGAGAGTCATAACAATGCACGGCGGAGATGTGCTCTTCGTCTATCTGTGAGGTTTGTGTATAAATCAGGCCTTGATTTGAGTCTCCAACCACAGATGCTATCTTTGTCATGGTGAGTATGGATGGACGGCAGGTTTTTGCGTGACAGGAATATTAAAACCGTGTCCAGAATTGATGGATAGCATCATTAGGATACTGCAATCAAACATCTGAACGCTGGAGAGCTCAGGATATGTGCATTTGTAGTGTAAAACTCAGATATGCATTATTGATCGGCCCGTTGCTCTGTTATTGCTCAGGGTTTCTGTTATAATTAAAGTCTAGAGGAGTCGGGAGATCATATTCTTCCTCTGATTAAAACAAAAAAGAGCGAGCTGGAGATGTAGAGGAGAGAATAAGAATCGGATTCCACCTGGATAACAAATGAGACAGTTCAAAAAAAAAAAAACATGAGAACTCCAGAGGGGGTGAGCGGAGTTTTGATGGGTTCTGAGGAAAGAGGGCACGCACCGGTGGTGTAGGATTCATTTGAACTTTGGGGATGTGCCACAAGACTTGTCGGATGATTATTTGTGACAGGATTTGCTCAGGGTATTTTCCTCATTAGAAATGCATTAAATGGGTATTTAAAGGGATAGTTTACCCAAATATGAAAATTATGTCATCACTTACTCATCCACATAACGTTCCAAACCTTCATTCACTTTAGAACAAAGACATTAAACATTTAGACATTAAGACCTGAGAATGCTTTCCCTCCATTCAACTATCCATTTGGGATAGTTCACCCAAAAATGAAAATTCTGTCATTAATTACTCTGCCTCATTTAGTTTTAAACCCGTAAAACCTTCGTTTACCTTCTTTTTTTAAAGAGTGACACGGAAGAGAAGAAATTGTTAAGTAAAGTCATTATTTTTGTTTTCATTGCACACAAAAATATTCTCGTAGCTTCATAACATTATGGTTGAACCACTGGTGTCACATGGACTATTTTAACAATGTCCTTACTACCTTTCTGGGCCTTGAATGTATGAGTTGCATTGCTGTCTACTTCATCAAAAATATCTTAATTTGTGTTCTGAAGACGTACGAACGTCTTATGGGTTTGGAATGACATGAGGGTGATTAATGAAAAAATTTTTGGTTGAACTATCCCTTTAAATCATCATATACAGCACTTGTGCTCTATCTATCTGTCTATCTATAGATATAGATATATATGGGCCAAATCTTATATGTTTACTATGATCCGTCTGTTATCTATTGAAACCCACAATTATATTTAAAATATTAGTAAGCTTAATAAATGTTAAGTCATCATTTATTGGGTACTTTCAGTTGGGAGGTGGCTGTCCCGAACCCCAACCCCTAAATTTCAACATTTATGAAAATGAAATTGAAATCATTTTCACTTTTTATTCTATTATTGTTTTTTTTTTTTTAAATCTTTTTGATTTTGTTAAAAAGTGAAGTTCAAAATTTTTTTTTTTTTTAAATCTTTTCTTTGTACATTGGGAAACTCTATGTAAAAAAAAAAAATATATATATATATATATATATATGTCCTGCATTTTCACATCACTACCGAAACAGTGCATGTTTTGGTCCATTGGCTGAGATGGATTTTAACTACACCCCTACATTTATAATCAGAAAATATTCCTGAGTCCCTCTCTCTCATATCTACAGTGTGAGTAGATAGGCCTCATCATTTTGAGCTAAATGTGTTCAAAAGTCTTAAAAATCTGTGAGTAACTTTGAGGAATGTCACTACCGAAAACCTTTTTTTTTCTGCAATTAAACACTTTTTTGGGAGTTATTTTATAACATTTCGTTTTTATGTGTACAACTGTGCTAGTTAACCATGTGCTGATTAGCATCTTTGACCTAGGTTCAAAAGTATCTTAAATTGTCAAAACTGAAACATTTGGTGGAGTTTTGGTATTGGCATCTTTGTTTTTTTGGGTGTTATCCCATAAAATTGTCACTACCGAAAAAATCACGACTGAAACATGTCATCATTGTTTTGGTAGTAACAAAAGGGAACACATAATCCTTATATTTGGGGGAAATAAACTAAATTTTAGTACAGTTATGCATTTGTTCAGTTGTTCAATTTTAAGTTGGGCAATTTTAAGTTCAGTCAACTCAAAAAAAGTTTATTCAACTTGAAATGTTAAATTATACTTAGAAGTGACAACTTAGATATTTGAGTTGAATCAACTTAAAATTTTAAGGCAGCTGGGTTACTTACCCATCTGTTAAGTCAAACACAAATATCTAAGTTGTTACTTAGTACAACTTAACATTTCAACATTTCAAGTCGACTGAACTTAACATTTTAAGACAGCAGGGTAACAAATTATTTTAAGCTGACTCAACAAATTGTTTTTTTTTTTTTTTTTTTTTTTTTTTTACAGTGTACTGAATTATCAACCAAGATGTCATGATGGTTCAATATATATTCAAACTAATGAATCCTTAACTTTGAAATCAGTATGATCAACTTTTTGCCTTTTACAAAGAAAAATTGGATTCAAAATACAACAAATCTTATCATTTACACTTGAAATATTGTTAAAAATGTAAATGTTATTGATTTACCTCTAAAAAAAATTGTAATAGCAATAAATAAATAAATAAATACATTACTGTGTTTCAGGAGTGACAAATTTGGGGAGAGGACAAATATTCCATAACTTTCTGAAAATACAATACGAGAATTAACTGCAGAATCACTAGAAATGTGTACCTTGGATATTATACAATTTGCATACATACACATTATTTGGAAAAATACTTTTTTTTCCAAAATGTTTCTAACTCTGACTTTGGACCAATTCTGAAGAATGGCCTATATATATGCAAGCCGTTATTTGAAGTGGATCAAAATCTTTCATAAAAGTTGTCCTTAAACAAAACAATACCCGTTCTCGTCTTAGGACAACTTTGATGAATTTTTCTGATTCACTTCAAATGTTGACTACTGTATATTAAATTATACTTCCAGTTCTTTACCTAAAACTTTGACTAACCGTTCTGTAAAGGACACAATAACTCACAAAACTGTAAAGGCCCTATAAACTTTTCGGGAAAGTGTCCTTTGCTGTTCAAGAGCTTTTTATAGAACACATGAAATGCTCAAGGTAAACACAGGACATCACATACGCACATAGTACCGTTACATGGCCATTACGCATATGAGCTGACAGCAGCTCATTTTTAGCCGTGGCAAAGAGACCCCTGCTGCGGATGAGCTATAATAGTATGTTGTGTCTGCTAAACCTCTGAACTCACGCTGTTTTTTTGTTGCGTCACTCGTGAGATCGGTCAGTTTGACCCTGACTCTGCACCTCACACCCATCACGCTGAACCAGACGGCCAGGTTCTGACCTACCGAGGCACCTCAGAAAATGTCTGCCACGTCGTCCTCTGCCAAAGCAACCTAGCATTTACAGCTCCATTGTTTCATTATCATCCCATTTGCCCTCCTGCTGGGCCTGCCAGGCGCACACACCTCTTTTTTCTCTCTATCTGCTGTCACAAAATAAAGCTCCTTTCTCCTTCCGCTTGCTTCACGCCTTTTTATGCTTCCTCACACACAATTCCTCACACACATACACACCTTGACTTCAACACACACACACTACTTTGTTTCCAAATCATTTTCACTCAAACTGAATATTTTTACATGTTGACAGGTGTGATCCTCAGAACGGTGCCATTACTCTTGTTTTGCTTCCAGTTATTGTATTCTCTTTACAAGCATGTATTACATTTAAATTGCATGAATTGATAAAATGCATACCTTGAATGCAATGCAAGTTGTTTTAAAAGCATCTCCCAAATGCATAAATGTAAAATGTCTCATGATAAAACATCTACATATAATTTTAATAGAAATACTAGACTACAAGAACTATTGCATTTTTTCCCCCAAAGTTAGTCCAAATGATACTGCAAATAATAGTCAGACATGCTTCCTGACACTGCTCAGCAACTTCTCATCTGCTTGCTCAGGTTAGGGTTTTCAAAGAAACAGAGGAGGAAAAATAGCACAAATACAGACTAAGACTCATTCGTGACTAAAAGCCAGAATACAAGTCTGTGTTGAATCTAAACGAGCCAATACAATTACATGATCCTAAGAGCCTTGACAGTCAGGATGAAGAGAGACTGTTAGGAGTGTAACCTCTAAAGAGCCCCAAAGTGCTGTCAATTGGGCTGTGGATATTGCCTCCATGATTACAAGTTTTACAAGGATAGAGGAAAGGCCCATAATGGCCCATGAATGACCTTGTCCTCACAGGCCTTGAAGTGGAGAGAGACTTGAGGAACTATTGTGTATAAAACCCTCAGAGCTACTCTACAGCTAACCTTGATCTGTAGACATTTCAAAACAACATTACAGAGGCTTCAAGTGAGAGCCAGTACAATTTTACACCATTTAGATGTCCTGTGTTTTAACATGCAATTATATGTTGCTGCCAAAGCTTGTCCAAACAATGCTTGAATGCAATGACCTAAGTTGAATTTAACATCGCAAGGCACACATTTAGCATTTCAACTCTACAGCTGTTTCAGTGATAAGAACAGCAACATGCCACTGGTTTTACCATATAATTTCAAGCACGAGTCTGACAATGAAACATTGGAAGAACTAGCTAATCAACCAGAACCATTTCAAGTACTTTTATTTAATTAGTACATTATTGTCAAAAATACAATTTTGTTGACATTGTAAAAATCGCAGAAACAGCAAAGAAAACCGTGGCTTCTAGGTATGGGATTATTTTTGTGCCAATAAGAATGAACGTAACTTTATACAACTGAACGTAACTTTCCAATAAACGATCAAAAATATGCCACTGCAAAAGAAGAAAAACACAATGAAAATGAAAAAATGAACTCAGTCGCACAAATTTAACATGCTCTTCAAATATGCTTCATTCTTTGTTAATGATTTTCAAAGAATCGTTTTCGCGAATCATGGATTCTGAATGCGTTGCCACAACTTTCGCTTACGCTTCGCAAATTTTCGTTTGCTGTTTTGGCACAAACCTCTCGTGGGGGCGGGCTTAACAGCGATCTACTCTGATTGGCTAATGAGCTTTTGATGGACAGTTGCTCTCTGAACCGGAAGCACGGACGGTGAAGTCAGTGGCGCAATACGTCGTGCTTTGTTTATAGAAACTATCAGAACTGTTGCACACTGTACATGAATAAAACTTTTATCGATGTTATTGATTAACGTTACTTTAGCAACACGAACTTACTTCAAGCTGCCCTGAGGGACAAGCTGAGGTGGAAGATGATGCTGCTCCGTGTCTTTCCTGGGAGCTCATCTTTAGAAACTAAGAGACGACCGTAGGTGAAAAATTAATAACATTAATACTTAATATAAACAAAGCACGACGTATTGCACACCGCAACAACTTTCCAATATGTGCGCCACTGACGTCACCGTCCGTGCTTCCAGGTCAGAGAGCAACTGTCCATCAAAAGCTCATTAGCCAATCAGAGTAGATCGCTGTTAAGCCCGCCCCTACGAGAGGTTTGTGCCAAAACAGCAAACGAAAATTTGCGAAGCGTAAGCGAAAGTTGTGGCAACGCATTTAGAATCCATGATTCGTGAAAACGATTCTTTGAAAATCATTAACAAAGAATGAAGCATATTTGAAGAGCATGTTAAATTTGTGCGACTGAGTTCATTTTTTAATTTTCATTGTGTTTTTCTTCTTTTGCAGTGGCATATTTTTGATCGTTTCTTGGAAAGTTACGTTCAGTTTTATAAAGTTACATTCATTCTTATTGGCACAAAAATTATCCCATATCTAGGCCCTGTCCACTAGGGATGTAACGTACAGTATTGTCAATTTCATGGTATCATGATAGCAAAACTCTCTCGATATTATCGTGGCCACATGACGATATGAAACAATAGGTCTTCCAGGCAAAAAATGCAGTTTTAAAAATATATTTAAACTTCTTATTCTAACATAAAAGATCTTTAAAGTTGCTTTGGCACAGTATCTGTCAAACGAACAAATGGCTTAATCCCTTCATCAAATCTGTTTTCGCTGTGCATCTCAAAGTGAAGCACACACTTCATTTAGGCAGTCAACCTGTGATCCGGTGTTTTTCACACCTCAGAACGACTCCATTCACAGTGAATGCAGTGAACTCATTTTTTGTTTAGCGCACGTCTGGAAACGCAATGGCCACCAGTTGCGCTTTATTTTTTCGCGGCAGATGATTACAGCATTTCACTGGATTCATAGTGAGATGCATTTTCGTAAGTCATTTTCACTGAAGCCGGAGATTTCCTTCAAAATAAAAGTTCTACTGCCGTTTCTGTCAAAATAAAAGCTGCTGTATGAATTACTTACAGCTAGTGTTTTAAATGGGTAACTCCAGTGCAAATTAAAAAAATAAAATAAAGTATATATATATATACATATATATATATATATATATATATATATATATTATATAAAATTGTTGTTGTTATTATTATATTCAAATTTGTTTGGCTTCCTAAAACACCAGTGTGAATGTAATTTAGATTGAGACAGTATACTGCAAATAAAAAGACTTAAAGACTTTTTTACTGACTTAAGTTTTCAGAGTAGAACATGGGTTGGAGCTGTTAATTTTGAACTCTCAAAGTGCATTAGATAGGAAAATGTAACTTTAAAATGTACAACATTTTATTTATTTTTTCTCCCCAAGTCTTAATTTCTCTCTCTCTCTTTCTCTCTGTCTCTCTCTCTCTCTCTCTGTCTGTCTCTCTCTCTCTCTCTCTCTCTCTCTCTCTCTCTCTCTCTCTTTTAAATCGCAATATCGTATCATGGACTTCATATTGTGACATTATTTTATTGTGAGATTCTGATATCATTAGGGTTTGGGTCAACGCCCACGGAACGTTGGCTAAACATCTAATGCATATTGCGCACTTAGCTGGAAACACTTCAGGAGTTTAGAAGTTGTCATTGGATTGGTTAGATTATACAGGATTTCTGGGAGACATGTGCGTCACATTCTTTAAATGTTACGCCTGGAAACAAAAATGCAGTGGCGCCAAACACTCTCACAAAGAAAGAAAGCCGTCGTGTTTACAACTGTGACGGCGAGGGCTTATCAGGATCAACTAAATGCTGGATTTTCAAAAGTACGTAAAAATGTAAAGTTTGCAGCATAGAATCTTTAAAATATGAGAGTTTACACACCGGTCTGTTATTGTGGCGACATTACCACGCCCCTAAACATGACTGGGCACAAAACGAAACGTGATTGGTTGCTGTACCTGTCAGTCATATGGCCTCTTGGGTGGGCTTTGGCCATTTAAAGTGACTAGGGTCCATGCGAGTGGTATTTTCAAAACCGCAGATTTTTTTATATGGTTTAGTCGTTCATCCACATGCAAATGCGGTAATTAACAAATGTCCGCTTCCACTCTTATAGGAAGAAAAAGGTGGATAGTAAGGAAGTATTCAATTTCGGATGCAGTGAATCAGTTTTGACTTTTTTGAGGCCACTTCTTGTGTACTTCATGAAATGTTTGAAACTTGAAACTATTCTTTCAAATATGAAAATATTTGAAGAAGAAAAAAAGTATAAAACATTTTAATGAATATTTTCATCATGTTTTTGAAACTACTTTCCAAGGTAATTTCAAGGTATCTTGAATTATTCATAAATATCATTACATTTTGAGGGAAATTGAACAACATTATGTTTTTCAACCTGAACTAATCTTGCCTTGTCATAAAAGATCAAATTATCTGATATCTTGAGAGACTTTCTGACCTTGACAGCCATGAGAATCTATTCCCTATTATACAATTTCCTGATTTATTGTTATTATTATTATTTTCCTGCATGCTGGTCACCAGTTTTTCAAATATTAATGAGCAAAGAAATATATCTGATCTAAGAAATAATTATGCGAATAATTATAAAAGATGCAAAATAAAGTAAGATTTTGTTGTTGTTGCTCTTGTATGTTTATCTTGTAAGTTCTGTCATAACAGCTCTTGGAAGATTTTAGCATGATAATAGATATTACAATGTTAATGAATTTGGTCTTGGTGGAATAGATCTGCGCTCCTAAATTGCTGCTGCTGAATTGTTGTTGTTGTAGATTATTGCTGCTGCTGCTGCTGCAAAGCAAGTACAGGAACTTGCTACTGCCAATACATACACCAATATGGTGCCGTGAGTATTTAAAGGTGACATATTGTACACATTTCTAGAGGTTTATTTTAGCTGTTGATGTCTTTAAGAATATATATTTGCGGTATAAGTGCCAAAAACGATCTCAATATATTTTTACAGCTCCTCTTTTAGGAGTTCTGTCAAGAACGATTTTGGCCCATCTACTTAATATTTATGAGCCGCTCTTCTGATTGGCCTGTTGATTTTTGAGTGACGCACAGCCAAGCCAAGCACAGGTAACTAGGGTCATGTATGCTGTAGCCTGCTGTGGCTTGGTGATACTCAAAAGGATGTTTCAGAATGGTATTTATTTATTTATTTATTTATTTATTTATTTATTTATTCAAGCTACGTAACTATTGCTTTAGTAAAGCCCCTTTTGACACTGGACGTTGATTCCGGAAAATTGCCGGAAAGTTGCCAGAGTGCCTTCTGTGTGAATGCAAACACGTCCCAGGATTGATTCCGGGAACGATCCCGGATTGGGAACCTAGTAACATTGCTGGGGTTAGTCCCGGAACGAGCGCTGTGTGAACAAAAGCCAGAACCAGTACCATAAAGGCTGTGTTGTAGTGTTGATGCATGTTATTGTGCGACTCTTCACGACGAAAAAATATGTGTAAACCGGAATGAAGCATTGCAGGGAGTTCCTCACCACGCTGAAGCGCAGATCGTTCGCCAGTGTAGCTTCAGTTTAGTGCAATGTATGCGTCGCATTACACGTCACATGTCTTTACGGGATCTTTAGAGGTTGTGTGTAAAGCACGCACAGATTCCAGAAAATCACTGTGTGAACGAACCAAATTAAACAATTCTGGAACAAATCATGAGACACTTTATCCGTGTATTTTCCGGAATTGCTGTGTAAAAGAGGCTAAAGCTGATGTGCCACTGGTTTCTTATATTAATGTTGTTCGGAAGCCTGTACGATGATGTAGTTTCCTGACATCCATCGATTGAACAGCGTTTTCTCGACTTGTTTCCATGTTGTTGTTGCTCAGCAACAGTGTTGGGGAAAGTTACTTTTAAAAGTAATGAATTACAATATTGAGTTACTCCCTAAAAAAGTAACAAATTACATTACTTAGTTACTTTTTATGGAAAGTAATGTGTTACATTACTTTTGCATTACTTTTTAAATCTGGGCAGGGCTTGCTTGTTTGTTTTTAATATAAAAAGTTCTATTTTTGGCAAATGTAAAAGTGAATTCACGTCTGTACAGTAGACTGCAGAAGAAAAAAATATAAACTCTTCAGCAATATAAAAAAAGGAAAACAAATGTTAGATTATCTTGAGTAATTCTTGCTTATTAGTATGGTTGAATTGAATCATTAAAGGTCAGCAGCAAATACATGGGTTAATAAAATGGTATTAAATGCATAAAGGATATTTGTATTATTTAACATTTAATTATTGCAGGTTTGCAATATTCTGAGTTGAATTACATGTTTTTATTCATTGTGAGAAATACTGAAAGGGGAACATAGGGAAAGGAGAGCTTTTAATCAATAAATTGGGGGAAAAGTAACTGGTGTTACTTATCTGAAAAAAATAACTCAGATATTTTCTTGTCAATTAAAAAGTAATGCGTTACTTTACTAGTTACTTGGAAAAAGTACTAATTTTACATAACTTGCGTTACTTGTAATGCGTTACCCCCAACACTGCTCAGCAATGGCATGGGCGTGATGTTGTCTGTGGGCTTGGTAAAAGGAGGGTGGGATGGTGGTTGGTGCTCGGGGTGGTGACTAAAGGTGGTGACTGAGTAGTTCGGACGTCACATTTTTACGGAAGTCACAGCGGCTTGTAAAAAGGCACAGCTACTTTATGCTGGCTGTGTGCATTTTACTGTGGATTGACTGTTTTGAAACTTATATAGTGGTTACATAGCCCCTAGACCTCAGTTATCATGAAAAAAAGCCAGGAAATTTCAGTTTTGACAATATGGGACCTTTAAGCCATACTGCTGTTGCACAAATAACATATGTAATAAACCATAGCACATCTATACAGGTGGAGCTGAGGAGGTGAGGGGTTTTAGAGGAACTCTGAAAGCACGCTGCAACATGCTCTGAATGTTAACCAGCCATTTATTTGTAAAGCATTTAAGCTCATTGGCAGCGTGTGCAACATGAGCAAATTCAGCTTGTAAGTAGTGTAACGCTTATTATCAGTTTGCATTAACCACCATGCTAAATTACCATGCTAAATTCTATGGGAATTGTCATGACAGAAATATTTTAGATGATATCAGGACAGTATCGCCCTGACGTTTTTTTTTTTTTTTTTACCAGATGTCCTTCAATAAAAGTAAAGTCAAAATTAATTTTAATTAAAAAATAAGAAACACGTTTATCATAGAAGAGATGTATTTGAGACATGTATGAACTGCATTTTTTAATAACGTAACAGATAGGACATCTTGTATACAGTAGTTTTCTTCATGGCTTTGGAGAATGAGGACCTGCCATGCGATGTTTACACTTCCTACAATCCACCAGCCTGACCAGCACAAACCAGTTTTCAGCAGGTCTTTTGTATGACTATGCAGTTGAGTTTATAGGGAGTCTTGATTGTGTATTTGAGCATGCGGTTGTTTGGGGGACCGAATCCTTGGTGGGAGCGGATTTAAAGGTCAAATCACAGTTGCTTGAGTAAACAGTAAACTGCTTGGCTGGGAGTTTGGACCTGCTGTGGAAATGACTCATTTTGTAAGATGCAATAACTCACTTTGTCACTGAAAGATCTGTTTGTTGGCTTCCTTGGCAGAGAGCTCTCAGATTCATCTGATAAAATAAAGTTCAGATTAACGAGTGGCACTCTGACACAGCTGTAGGAAATTGGCAAAACACAATAGAAATAAGAAGAAAATCATTGAAGCAAACAAAATAAGGAGAGCCATTAAAATGACAAAATCTTACCAAGGACAGACAATAAATGCACATCAAGATGATTCAGGCACAATGCCACATGGAAATATTGAGACAGTAATGTCTTAAAGCTGTAACGCACTTTGACAATAAAATGGAAAATTTAAAGTCAGAAATAAAAGGATTTTTTTTTCTTGTTTTGTTTTGTTTTGTTTTGTTTTGTTTAGCCTAATCCAATCCAATGGTGTCCTAAGTTCAGAAAAATATGGGATACAAAATCAAATGTAAAACTTTAAAGTTTTAGAAATGTGAAAAACAAAAAGAAATGTTATGACAAAATCATTAAGTAAAATCTGTATCATTTTGGATAACATGGGATTGGGATTTATTTATTTATTTATTTATTTATTTATTTATTTTTTACTTTTTATCTGTGTTGGGCATGTTACTTTATTAAAAATAATTAATTATAGTTACTTCTCACAAATAGTAGCTGAGTTGGTAACTGAGTTACATCATTATAAAAGTAACTAATTACCAGGGTAAGAAACTACTGTGTTACTTTTAAAAAAATATGGTAAATGAATAAAACATTGTACACTACTCTACACTATTTTAATGTTGCTGTGTGACAATATGAGAGAAACCTTCCAGTGGCTAAATATCACGTTATTGGGGTCACTTCAACCCGCGGACATAAAAAACATCATAACAACAAAACAATGTGCTTTTGTAAAATAAATAAACAGGGTGCGCTCTCTGTTGTCTCGGTCTCCATCACCTCTCTTCACAGACATTTTGGCCCGAAATTTCACCTGAATCTCCGTGAATACGTGCCTCGCAAACAAGAGAAATATATGTACAGTATAGAAAGCATGAAATGTCTACTTTTAAATGAAGCAAGTCATGTCGGAAACAAATATTCTCTGATGAAGCAAACAGTATGATACCAATGCGAGCTTCAGCTTTTACAGTCTAAACTCATCTCTATTGTAATCACACCCACAAGCAACCTCGCTTTTCAAATTTTAAACATTATTTATATTGTCAGTATATCGCATTTTATTGTCAGTAATGGTAATGGCGTTGTAACAGGGATACAGTAATTCGTTTGGTTACTCGTTACTGAAAAAAGTAATGTACGTTAGTAACGCATTTTTTTTTAAACTTTGTTTAGTACTCACATGGCGTGTGACAGCTGCTTTCTGTGTGTGTGTGTGTTTCGAATGTGTGCACTCAGAAAACCATATATCAGAAGTTTAAACTAATATGGTTAAAATCGCATGATTTCAGCGTGATAGACATTATAATCAAAACCAAACAGATGTTTTTTGGCAGAGTATCTGATATGAGCTGTAAAGGCACAGCTCTATTCTGGTAAATATACATGCACGAAAACAGCATGTTTCTGCTTCCACTCAAAGTAGGCATTTTCAAAATGATATAATAAGTGATCTGTGGGGTATTTTGAGCTGAAACCTCACAGACACATTCTGGGGACACCTAAGACTTATATTTCATATTGTAAAAAGGGGCATAATAGGCCACCATTAAGAAAAGCACTTGTTCTTTTAGCGATGAAGAGAAGGAACAGCGAGGTTCAACATCCAGAACGGTGTGATGAAGTGCTACTATCTGCTGTTGACAGAAGACCTTGGCAGCAGAATTTCACAGCACACACTGAAGATGCAAACCACATATCGGATTACAATTTGGCACAAAACAGCGATGGGCCAGTGAAACTCTGGAACAGAACTGTATGGACAGATGAGCACAAGATTATCAATGTGATGATAAGGCAAAAGTGTAGAGAAAACTGGATTGAGGATGATCCAACGTCCTCCCACAACATCTGTGAAGCAGTGGCATGCTGTGATTTATCCACTTGGTGGGGTGATATTGAAAATAAGGAGTTTGTGATCATCAATGCTTTTTGCTGAAATAAACCACTCGTTCGAGTAAGATCATATGCGCTTTGCACCTCCATCTAATAAATTGGTCATAAAATCTGATATGACCTTCAAGTCACAACAACAGACGTACACAATCTGCTTAAACAAATACTGTAACGCACAAAGCCTGAGGAAAGGTATGTGATTTTGACCCTCTTTTGGCAGAAGTAATGTTTCCTGTAATTGCAAATCAGATCTGCCCAATGGAATTTTGCACCATTTCACTTACATGTTATGTTTTCATATGTTACATATTACTTTTACATATATTACATATTACGTTTATGAAGTGGCATCTGGTTTAAAACGGTCATTAGTCTGGAACACCCTGTTAGCACCCTGTGTGCACATATTTTGGTGCAGTTTTCTGGCACATAGAAGAATCCAGGGGAAATTCTTTCAATAAACACTTTATGGGCAGTAGCCCCAACACCCTGATATCACCAACTTTCGGTACAACAATGTAAACTGCAGTCACTAAAATGCCTTATCAATGCACAGACTGATTGTCTGTATGGAACACGCAAACAAAGGCAAACAGAGTGACATAAACAGGAAAAAGTACCAGAAATATAATATAACATAACATAACATAACATAACATAACATAACATAACATAACATAACATAACATAACATAACATAACATAACATAACGCTATTACAAATAATATTTATTCATAACCATTTCCTTATATTATATATATATATATATATATATATATATATATATATATATATATATATATCTTAACTAAAAGAAAATTTAAAAGACAAAAAAAAATATTAATCTCACTGTCAATTCAATATTATTTAATTTACTATAGTGTAATATTATAATATAATATAATAATAAAATGTTAAGTTACACAGAATAAAAATTACAAATAATATTTACTTATAACCTTTTTATGTGTGTTGTTTTTATATAATTAAAAAAAAATACAGTCTTACCAGATGCAGATGAAAAAAAAAAAAGAATTACCACATTACCAATATAATATAATATAATATAATATAATATAATATACAATGAAACTTTAACACGGACATGCCCAAACTTATTATTTTATACTTTATTATATTATATTATATTATATTGTATTATATTATATTATATCATATCCAGCTTTATTGTGTTACATTTACATTTACAATTTTAACAAAAAAAAAAAAAAAAACCTATTTCTTGGATTTCAGGTTACAACACAGAGACAAAACAAAACAAAACAAAAAGGTTATTTATTTGATTTTTTTTTTTTTTTAAATCTGAATACCTCTGGAGAGTAAACACAGCCATGTTGTGAAGGCCAGAAAATAATAGGGCTCTAAGAGGAATATTTTCTCACTTTTACCATTGCTTTATTTTTTTTTCTTTTTGACGATTTAGCACAGAGTGACCTTCTTAAAAAGGTTTTTCGTGCTGACCGATATTTCCAATGCATTTGTAACACAATACATTTGTAAACCACCCACAGAAAAGAACAAGAGAACTGGAACAGCCCTCCAGCTCTTTACCTTCGAAAAAGACAGAGGTCTTAACTCATTTATTATACTTTCCGCTGTACTTGCAATGCTAAAATGTTGCCATTAAACACTGAGCTGCTTTAATGATCATATCATGTTTCCCCCGGACAAGGCCATGTGAGTTTAGAGTAAATACATTCCAGCTTTAAAAAAAGCCAGACATGTTTTGAAAGCACAAGTATATGAGATGCATTACAGCATGAATTACAGACTTCTCTTGTAGGTGAGTCAAGTCTGTAGCATGGCTTTGGTTTAAAGACCACTTGTGAACTTTAACCTCTACAAACCACAATGAAGTCTATTCCCCCACCCTTCCCTCTGTTAAAATTCTTTACTCGTTGTCCAACAATAATATTTCCCCTATATGGCACTTCTGCAATCTGTGGCTAATTACGTGGAATGAGAAACATGTGTTTGGTGTAGGAAAGGACAGATTTCTCTACAAGTGTCTGCGGTTTGATTTGACGGAAATGACTTTCAGGTAATTAACATATGTTTAGTTTTAAGAGAAAGTGTTTGAGCGACTGACTGGATTCGGTGATTAGTACGTGTTTGTGACTTAACACGTGACAAAGCAAACAGAACTCGGGTTAATTTGTCAGTCCTGAACGAGAGAGGAACTCATTATGGCTAAATTCACTCGAGTATGTTGCTACAAGTGGAGTAAATGGAGAATCAAGTCAGCATGGAAATCCAAACCAAGTAAACTGCTTAGCTGCCTACATAGGGAGCAGCCTACTAAGAGGCCATGCAAGCAGAACACATTTTTTTTGTGTTCAAAAACATGAGGCATGGGGCAGTAAACTGAAGAGATGTGGGTTTTTTTAAAAAGGCAAACTTTTAGGAGCTAAAAGAAGCTTGATGAAACCATTAGCATAACATGCACACCCTCTATATCTATCTCTTCTATGCAGAGTTAGAAATGAATATCTATAAACTATTCATTGCATTTCAAGTCAAGTTCTCCAGCTGGTGATCTCAAATTATTTTTTCCCTCACTGGGTGTTTTCTTTCTGTTTTATTTCTTTAAATAGAGAATGTGATGACTATTAGCCTCAGTGTTTTGACACCTGACCGTTGCTGTAACAGTGTGTGTCTTACTGCAGCCTGTGCTGAACTGCTGTGACCCTGTTTGCTGATAATTACATTAATGTATATATAAGGAGAGTTTGGCCAGAGTGGTTTCTGGTTATTACATCAGAGGTCAGGGTTAACAGGCTTATCCCAGTGGACTCAAAGATGCTGACATATTCTCTCTCTGCCTTTAATCGTGTTACACACTTTCACAGGCTTACTCGGGTTAAGCTCGGAGCTTTGACCTAGGGACAAAGAAAATTGTTTTATTATTATCCTTTTCAAGTGGACAGGATATTCTGTCTATCCATCATCCACTTTACTAAAAGAAAATGTTAATCGTAGTCGACAACAGAAATGAACTGTCACTCTTATTTTAGAGATGAGACGTGAAGCTTTTATTCGATTTGGAGTCATGGGGGATTTCTAAGCTGAACTGACAACTACACAGGAAAAAACATTTTGTGTCAGATTAGAACTATTTAAACACCCTTAAAACAAGATAAATTAGCATGAGAAGCAAAATTGTGCAAAATAAGACTTGGAGAATGGGTCTTACGCACAAATTTATTTTTATGCTTAAAACAAAACACAAAACAGAACAGAATAAAACAAAACAAAAGAGAACAGAACAGAAAAACACACAACAAAAAACCAAACCAAACAGAACAGAACAAAAAAAGAGAGGAAAAAAAAACACAGAACACACAAAAAACAAACAGAACAAAACAAAACAAAACAACAGAACACAACAAAACAGAACAAAAGAAAACAGAAAAGATCAGAACACAACAAAACAAATAAACAATCAAAAAAACAAAACAAAACAAAGCTAAACCAGAAAAAATCCCAAAACAACAGAAACAAAACAAAACAGAACACAACACAACACAACAAACACAAACACACACAATAAACAAAAAGCAAAACAAAACTAAACTAGAAAATATTCCAAAACAACAGAAACAAAACAAAACAGAACAGAATAGAGCACACACACAAAAAAACCAGAACAAAACAAAACACATAACAAAACAAAACAGAACAGAACAGAACACAACACAACAAAACAAAATAAACAATAAAAAGAACAAAACAAAGCTAAACCAGAAAAAAAATCTCAAAACAGAAACAGAACAAAACACCAAAAAAGAATAAAATAAAACACCAAAACAAAACACACACAAAACAAATAAACAAAAAGCAAAACTAAACTAAACTAGAAAATATCCCAAAACAACAGAAACAAAACAAAACAAAAGCAAGCAAACAAACAAACAAAACAACAGAAAAAAACAACAACAAAAAAACGTAACACAAAAAGCAAAACAAAACTAAATTAGAAAATATCCCAAAACAACAGAAACAAAACAAGCAAGCAAACAAACAAAACAAAACAAAACAAAAAAAGTAAAACAAAACTAAATCAGATAAAAAAAAAAAAAATCTTAAAACAAAAAAAAACAACACAAACAAAACAGAAAAAAACAGAACAGAAAAAAAACAGACCAACAAACAAAACAAAACAAAATTAAACTAAAAACTAACAAAACAAAACAAAACAAAACAAAGCTAAACCAGAAAAATCCAAAAACAACAGAAACAGAACAAAACAAAACAGAACAGAACACACACAAAAAACGAAAAGCAAAACAAAACTAAAATAGAAAATATCCCATAACAGAAGCAAACAAAAAAACAGAACAGAACAAAACACAAAAGAACAAAACAGAACAAAACAAAACACAAAAAAACAAAAAGCAAAACAAAATTAATTAGAAATTATTTCAAAACAACAGAAACATAACTAAATTAGAAAAAAAACTCCAACACAGAACAGAACAAAATAAACAAAACAAAACAAAACAAACAAACAAAAAAAAACAAACAAACAAAAAAAAACGAACAAAACAAAACAAAACAGTACAAAACAAAAAAGTCAAACAAAAGTAAACCAGAAAAAAAATCTAAAACAACAAAAACAGAACAAGCCAACCAACAACAACAAAACAGAACAGAACAGAACAGAACAAAAATCAAAACAGAACAGAACAGAACAAAACAAAAACAACAACAACAACAAAAACCCAGAACAGAACAGAACAAAAATAAATTCATTACTAAAGGCTCAACAGCTCTGGGATCATTATTATTGCACATCAGAAAACCAGTCTTAATTCCTGTATAATTTTATTTTAAGTAAATATATCTTTTTAGGACCTTTTTATAGTTACAACAAAAATACAGATAACTAGAAATACTAAATATCGCAATTCCAGAGAACCCCTTCATGTCAGGAAATACTCAGCTAGCATCCTGTTCCTCAATCCACACACACACTTATCTTTGGACCATGATGCTTCAGCAGCTCATGTAAGCTGACTGATGGCCTAAAGTACTCATAACGCCAGCATTGGTTAAGCAGGACTGAAATCTGCGTGGCAAAATCGATCTCCTCGTGGCCGTTGATCCCAGATCTGTTGGTAAGCTGTGAGCTCTGCCTGAGCGACTCTCACTACACTGTTTATGAGCCAAGAGAAGATGAGAAAATCAATAGCAACAACGCTAGCAGGATTCATAATCATTTTTGATAGTTTTTCTTCCTCGCACACTTCTTTGTCTCTCGTTCTGGGGATGAAGTCGTCGAGAAGTCACCCTGTGCCTGTTTTGTCTCAGCACTGCACTGATTAAATCAACTCATTATTAGTTATCTTACCTGCAAAACACTAACAGATGGACAGATTTTTCTCCCCCCTTGATAAAGGAACTCTATTAAACAAGGAGCCTTAGAGACAACATAAATCATGTCTCTTTTCTTATATGTTGGTGTCGCTGAATCTAAATGTCTGGCTCGCATTCTGTCTCTCTATTCAGTGTGCTTTATTGGCATAACTGTGGCATAACTGTTCCCCATACAATTTTGCCAAAGCATTCAATCAACACAAAAACGATACCGTTAGAAATGAAAATGAAAACAGGCATCAGTGAAAATGAGAATACAGACAGACATAAACAACTAACAAACATATCACTAAAACATGCAAGCCTTTCAAATAGAATGATATGAATGTGTCAGATGTGCGATATTAATATACATCTTTTACTGCTGGGAATACATTTCAGGTAACTGAGAAAAATGATAGATAAATAGTGGTGTAAATGTATGGAAACTCATTTCTCCCTCATAATAAAAAATAAATGATAAATAAACAAACAAATAAATTTGACTTTGTTTCTAAAGATTTGGACTTCATATCTCAGACTGAGACCATTTCTTATTTTAAAATTAGAATTGACATTGTTATTTTTCACTCTTAGACAAAAATGAGCTTGAATATAAAGATGAAAAAATATGTTCTACAAACATTTCTTCACAACTTCTCTCTGCTTTAACTTGATTTGAAAAAAAAATCTATCCAATATTATGTTCATTTTAGGGTCTGATAGCTTTTTTCTAATTAAGATTATTTCTAGTTTCATTTTCACAAGTTCAAAACTTTTTTTTTTCTGTGCTTTTGTTTACTGTGATGATGTTGTTTAGCAGTCTAAGACTGTTTTCTTATTTTATTTTTGTCTCCCTTTCATTTACTCCCTCCATTCTTGTCAACATAAAAGCTTAGGTGAGAAGCAAACTACGCACTTACTGGCTGATTGGAGCTCAAAACATGCCTCGTGCAATTGCAATTGCGTGCGCAATAGCCTCTCATCTGTTATCACACAATATTTTGAGAATAGCCTTTAGTAAAAGAGTAAAAAGAGTGCAGTGTGTATAATTCTGAGGCTTTTAAAAAATAAGTTATACATCATAGAATGAAAGCGTGAATGTTTAGTCTTTTTATACCATGAAAAATGGACAGCTGGGAAATGATCCTAACTTGGCTTTCTTCCTCTGAGATATGAGTTTCACAGTCCTATTTAGAAATGCACCAGTTTTTAGTCCATGCATACTGCACACAAAAGAAAAAAAAAAGCTGAGGATGTGGGTTTTACTAAAATATTTCTTTGTTTCTGTGACTATTCCAAGAAAATTAAATGCAGATGCACTCACAACGACACAATTATTGCCTATGTTAATGAGCTGTCCTCATGTCAACAACTCCTGTTCTAAATTAATTACTCAGTGGTGAGGTATTTGTGGCTAATCATTCTAATTAACAGGCTCTGCACGATTGAAGCAGGTACCCATGTTTATCAGGGCGCTATTGCATCAGTGTCTCCTCATTTATTTGCATCTCTAAACACCATGAGCATCATGTCTTCGAATTTAGCAAGCTGCATTCATAGATCATCTGGTTTAAGGTCTTAGCATCATTCAATAGCTACTTGTGACTGACGTGCAACATAGTACAGGCTACTGGAGCAGATTTGTAACTGACATTGGAGGAAGAAGAGAAGGAGGAGGAGGAGGAGGAAGAGATTTATAGGCACTTATCTAGACCACGCTCAAGCAAATCTCATTAGTTAACTGTACTGAAGTGTGAAAAGTGTTGCAGGGTCACATTTCATGTAAAAACAATATTATAAATATATTTATTAAAGATATATGATATTTCAGCTGTAATTAGTTATGACTACACGCTGGCAGCATTATAACTGGATGCCTCTGATTGGCCACTTCATTTCTAAGATCAACAGAATCCTATGTGATTTGCCTAAATGGAAATAAGATGCAATGCCACAACACTTTTCTTTCATTTTCACTTTGTTAGCAAAAGACGTGCGGGGGTATTTTTGACCTATTTGTGGCATTTTTGCCCCAAGTCCCTGTGAATACAATAAATTAACAGGTTTTTTTTTTTTTTTTTTTTTTTTTTTTTTTTTTTTTTTTGAAAATAGATATCCTTATAATATAATTAACATGTAAATCTTAACCCTTGTATGGTGTCTGGTGGACTTGCTGCATTTTTGGGTTTTTAATTCAACACAAAAAAATTATGTTAAAATACTCAGCAGATGTTTACTTCATCCCAATTACAAGCAATATAAACAGAATGTTTGGCTGATATTCGCCCTTTTCCTTTGTTAGATCACATTTATGAATTAAAGTGCTACAGCCTTGTGCGGAAATAGCAGGGGCAGAAGCGGAACTCAAACTTACACTCACACTCTCTCAGACTCTCTCTCTCTCACACATACACTGTAAAAAAAAAAAAAAAAAAAAAACACAATTTGTTGAGTCAGCTTAAAATAATTACCCTGCTGCCTTAAAAGTTGAGTCAACTCAAATAAGTTTAGTCAACTTGAAATGTTAAGTTGTACTAAGTAACAACTTAGATATTTGTGTTTGCTAAACTTAACAGATGGGTAAGTAACCCAGCTGCCTTAAAATTTTAAGTTGAATCAACTCAAATATCTAAGTTGTCACTTAGTATAGTTTAACATTTCAAGCTGAATAAACTTTTTTGAGTTGACTCAACTTAAAATTTTAAGGCAGCCAGGTAACAAATTATTTTAAGTTGACTCAACAAATTGTTTTTTACAGTGTACTCACACATACACACACATAAACACACATATGTTATGTGTATGATATATGCTCTTCACAGAAAATTAGCCAAGGCCAATGAGTATGAGCTTGAAAAAATAATTTTGCATATCGTTTTTCTTTTGACAAACAGTGAAAATGGGTCCCACAGACCCGAACCCCATACAAGGGTTAAGTCATCAATAACTCTGTGTTTCTATGCAACTTATGTCTTAAGAAGGTTCCTTAATGCTTTCTTTGTTTGCCAAGTTAAAATTAAACGACAGGCCCTCAGGCTGCATTTCTCAAAGACCTTAAGTTAAATGAAACGGTGTATATCATAATAAGCTGTTCCCCAAAAGCATCTTTATAATGACAATAAACAGAAAGAGAAGTGCTGCTAAAAATGTTTTTGAAATTACACTACATGCAAAATCTAATTCTGACACAACAAGAAAGCAAGACATGTAAATGTGCAGTAGTAACCATGGATCAAATTAGCATTCAAAGGAAGATTTGGCCAGAAACACCTGTAGTCATTCACAGTACGTATTCATTCAATGTGGCTTGTGATGTACACATTTAAATTGTGAAGCAAGAATCTTCTATAGCTGTATTTCCTAACCTTTTGTCTTAAGTGACCACACAGCCCCATTAGCAAAGCTCAAGTACCCCTTCATCAAGACCCAAACTAGAAATGTCTCTCAATATCAATTAGCATTACCACCACTTAACCTTAATCATTAACAAGAATAAAGTGGTTATTATCACAATTCACTTTTAAGTTAAATTTGCAGTCCTTGTTAAAATTAAAGTGTCATCAAAGCATATCAAATATAAAACATCACCATTACCCATGAAAACACTGTTTGTGCAAACATCATTAGAGAAAAGTTGCTGGACATTTTAAATAATTTGTACTATGATAAATAATTAAATTTATATCATTTCCACTTTCTGCTATGAATCTGGAAAAGGAAAATTCTGTCATTATACTCACACTTATGTCGTTCCAAACCCGTAAGATATTCATTCATCTTTAGAACACAAATTAAGGTATTTTTTTAAGAAATCCTAGAGCTTTCTAACCCTGCATAGACAGCAATGCAGCTGACACATTCAAAGCCCAATATATATTTCAGTGATGTAATTTAAAGATTGTTGAGTTTACTGTTGCACTTTTGGTAATTCTGCATCAACAACACATTCTCACTCCCAATTTGTCAAATATTGACGCTTGGGCGTCAATTTTTTGACGCTTAAGGCACCCCTTTAGCGTCACTTTTGGACGTGCAGGGTCCTCCATTGC
This sequence comes from Labeo rohita, assembly GCF_022985175.1. Lineage (NCBI taxonomy): Eukaryota > Metazoa > Chordata > Actinopteri > Cypriniformes > Cyprinidae > Labeo > Labeo rohita. The sequence continues at coordinate 11,115,478 of NC_066888.1, read as the reverse complement.
TTGTACACTGTAAAAAACAATTTGTTGAGTCAACTTAAAGTAATTTGTAACCTGGCTGCCTTAAAATTTTGAGTTCAGTCAACTCAAAAAAAGTTTATTCAACTTGAAATGTTAAATTATACTAAGTGACAACTTAGATATTTGAGTTGAATCAACTTAAAATTTTAAGGCAGCTGGGTTGCTTACCCATTTGTTAAGTTTAGCAAACGCAAATATCTAAGTTGTTGCTTAGTACAACTTAACATTTCAAGTTGACTAAACTTAAAATTTTAAGGCAGCAGGGTAACAAATTATTTTAAGCTGACTCAGCAAATTGTGTTTTTATTTTTTACAGTGTACTTGTTTGCATTATGCGTCGCATTTAATGGTTTGCATGCATTTACAAAAATCATTTAATATAAATTTTACTTTCATACATATTTTGGAGCACCTAACCCCATCCCTACCCTAAACACACCTACTTCTGAACAGTATAAAACACGCAACAGGCAAATAACAGTACAGTAACAGGTATTTATTGCAAAAATTGACCATAAAAAGCAGTCACATTGCATTCCAAGCCCTCTGATATGTTTATGCGAAGAACAGAGTAAATCATAAGGTTTTAATCGTTAAAAATTATCTTGCTCCTACCCATATAACATTTAAAAAGATACTTCTGAACTTGTATGTAATTTAATCATGATGATAAAATTCCCAATGACTTTCGTGTCATATTGACGCCAGAGGTTTCTTATTTAAAGCAATGGAGGACCCTGCACATCAAGAAAATGATGCTAAAGGGGTACAGTCTGCGTCAAAATGTGACACCAAGGCGCCCTAACCAAAAGTCAATATGTGAGTATGTGAGTTGGGAGGGAGAATGTGTTGGTATTAACAGTAGTCGGCAATTTCTGTTTTTACAGAGAACTAGACTGCGAAAGTAATAAAACTAACCAGGATTCATTGTTCTAATCTTCTGTTTAGGCACATTTTTAATTTTAAGCTGTATTTTCTGTTTTATAGCTATGACAAAGTAGAAAAGCACCCCCTTGAGTTTACGTCAAATCATTGTTTTATACAGAATCTAATGTTTCTCAAGACCAGTGGCAATAAAAAGCTTATCTTCTATCCTTGCCTATGTTTAAGGCCTCTGATCTCAAATCTTATGATATATATTCAAGTTATCAATCATTACATGAAGTCAAAATATCATATTTAAGTTTTTACAGCATATACACATTGAGATATTCCAATAAAACAGGAATTAGCCATTTAGAATAAACTGACCGATGGTAAAGGTGGGTGAGCTATTTGAGACACAAGCAATTGTCCGAGAATGGCTCCACTAATGTGCTAGTCTAGCTTATCACCAGCCTTATGCTCATTCAAATAAAAAAAAAAATAAAAATCCCCTTTGCCAAAACAGCCCTGTCCAATTTCAACAGCATGCATGTCTGTTCTATCAAGACACTGCAGAAACATCGCTAGGATAAAAGACGGACCATAATGGCCGCTCAAAGTAATGTTGGCCAATCAATGCCATTTCATCACAAATGGCTTTTTATTCTATCTTCACGGGAAGGAGTCACACACAGAGGTGTGAATTATGAATGATTTTGATTAAATGCAGCTGCAGCGTATGCGAGCGTGTTTGTGTGACTTGATTTGAATGGTTTGCAAAGTGATGCTGTCGGATGCAGCGCGCGAAGGGTTCCAGCTGTGAGAAATACACCACCATTTTCTGTTATCAGCTCAAACGCACAGACAGCGCGCACAAACGCACACGTTTGCACAGCCGCAAATCGCCTGCATTTGAAAATGTCTATTAACATTTGTATTTGTATTCACTTTCTCCAGAAAACACATCACATCATTTGTAGCTCTGTTTCATGTTTTATGAATAATCATGTCATAGTCATAATCGTATGTCAGATATAACCACATTTCAAGCTATTTTGTGAGATATCACTATGTATTGCAAAGTCTCATGAATATTAACAGATATACTGGCAGCCTTCCGAAAATAATAAAAAAAAGTAATAATGAAAGCCAAAGAGAACAGAGGAAATCAAAAACATAATTAAAAATGCTGCTGTGGCAGCAGTTTTTAAACAATGCCATGTAGTCTCACAAGAGCTGACATTTACACACAGGAACTCAATTATTGTACATTTTTAAAACTAAAGCTTCTTTATTAAAAGTTCTTTTTAAAGGGATAGTTCATCCAAAAAAATGAAAATTACCTCACCCTCAAGCCATCCTAGGTGTATATGACTTTCTTCTTTCAGACGAAAGCAATTAGTTATATATATACAGTATATTAAAAAAAAATGTTCTGGCTCTTCCAAGCTTTATAGTGGCAGTGAATGGGGTTTAAGATAAAGTTGGATGGCTGAAGTCCAATAAAAGTGCATAAATCCATCGTAAAAATGCTCCACATGGCTCCAGGAGGTTAACAAATGCCTTCTGAGGTTAATTTATGCATTTTTAAGAAAAATATCCATATTTGAAAGTTTATAAACTGTAATCTCTAGCTCTCACAACAGAGTAGCGCTCTAGCAGATGACATAATATGTAGACGTAGTGTAAGCTCCGGTGAGAATATGCTAGTCTCGTGAGAACCAAACCAGTCTCCTATTGGCTGATATTATATCCGATGATATCCGCTGTAACGTCACTCTCATGAACGAATGTATGACAGTTAGTGGTAGCTAGATTACATTTTATAAAGTTTTTTATTACAAAAGCACATTGATTCAGATGGCATTTATTAACCTTCTGGAGCCATGTGAAGCATTTATTATGATGGATTTATGCATTTTTATTGGACTTCATTCATCCAACTTTATCTTAAACCACATTCACTTCCATTATAAAGGTCAGAAGAGCACCTAGAATGGATTGAGGGTGAGTAAATGATCTTTGGCTGAACTATCCATTTAATCAGAACCTTACTCATCAATGGAAACTTTAATAAAACAATGATAAAAATCCACTGACTCCCTTTTTAAAGGAGAAGTTCACATGCAGAACAAAAATTTACAGATAATTTACTCACCCTCTTGTCATCCAAGATGTTCATGTCTTTCTTTCTTCAGTCATAAAGAAGTTATGTTTTTTTTGTTGTTGTTGTTGAGGAAAACATGTCAGGAATTATCTCCATATAGTGGACTTCTAGTGCCCACGAGTTTGAACTTCCAAAATGCAGTTTAAATGCAACTTCAAAGGGCTCTAAATGATCCCAACCAAGGAGGAAGGGTCATACCTAGTGAAACGATTGGTTATTTTTTTTTTTTTTTTAAATTGACAAATGATATAATTTTTAACCTCAAATGCTCATCTTGTATTTCTGCATGAAGTCAGTGTATTCCGGTTCAAGACAGTTCCCAGCAAGCAATAGTCGTCATTTCAACGTCTAGTTTAACTATAGACCCGATATAGTCCGACTATTTGTAACCCACTTCTAGATCAAATAATCTTGAATTTAGTTACATGTCATTTTTTGGCAAAATACTTGTGAGATATATGATATTTCATCATGTAAGCAAAGTCAACAGCGTTTACAAGGTGTTTGGTTTTATTTCTATATTTCTAAATATTTATATATATATATATATATATATATATATATATATATATGTATAGTCTATTCTAGGGCTATGTTTAGACGTCTATTAAATTTTCACTGACAGCCCAATGACAACCTTATTTTAGCCTAGACATCTAGGCTGTGTTTCAACGGCTAATATACGTTTTTTAGACCACAAATTGCTTGCTGGGTTAGGTTATGTTGAAAAACTCATCTCATTTTCGCCTCCAACTTCAAAATCGTCCTACATCGCTGCAAAAGTACTGACCCAGTGTTTACAAAGTGAACATGCAAAGAAGATTAAACGCCCTTTACAAAAAAAGGTAAAACAGCGATATAGGCTGATTTTGAAGTTGGAAAAGAAAACGAGATGAGAGTTTTTCAATCTACCCTAACTGTCTTGAACCAAAAGCACAGAGTACACGCAAACCTAGACAAGATGAGCATTTAAGGGTTAAAAAGCATATAAAATGTCTTTTGTTCTTTTGTTTTTTTAGAAAATAACCAATCGTTTCGCTAGATAAGACCTTTCTTCCTTAGCTAGGATCATTTAGAGCCCTTTGAAGCTGCATTTAAACTGCATTTTGGAAGTTCAAACTCGTGGACACAACTGAGGTCCACTATATGGAGAGAAATCCTGAAATCTTTTTCTCAAAAAAAAAAAAACAATATCTTTTTGATTGAAGAAAGAAAGACATAAACATCTTGGATGACAAGGGGGTACGTAAATTATCTGTAAACCTGTTCTGGAACTGAACTTCTTTAATGCCCAAAAACCTAAACAGTCTCATTTATCAAGCAGTTTGCATTTTTTGAGCAGTATGATGTCATAATGCTCAAGCCCCGCCCACGGCTGCTGACAGATTAGCATATTTCCGCCCTCAGCCAGGAGCTGGACGTAAAAGTGAATGTAAGAGAGTCTTCATTTTCCCCCGACATGAGAGCCACTGAGGATGCAGTGGATTCGTTTTGTTTTTGATGGTAACGCGCCACCAAATATACAAAAAAAAAAAAATGGAAGAGAGGGGCGGGGTGAGCAGAGCTCATCAACATTTAAAGAGACATGCACCGAAACGGGTCACTGTGAACACAGCCTTGTAGCAGAGTAAAAAGTTGTTGTTTACATGACCATTGAGGAATATTAACCAAAGTATGTTGCAGACTTTTCATGAAGTCCCTAATGAATCATACCAACTTGTGGAAAATGGGTGTCTGATGTGTTCTTCAAAACACTTTTGCAGAACGGCAACTAAATTGTATATGGTAACATACCTTTTCCATGCCAACACAAGCTAGAAAAGTTAAAGGAGAAGTCCATTTCCAGAAGAAAAAATTACAGATAATTTACTCACCCCCTTACCATCCAAGATATTCATGTCTTTCTTTCTTCAGTTTAAACTTCCAAAATGCAGTTTAAATGCGGCTTCAAATGATCCAAAATGCGGTTGTAAATGATCCCAGCCGAAATGATCCCAGCCTTATCTAACGACGCGATTGGTTATTTTCATTTAAAAAATACAGTTTAAATACTTTAATCTCAAACACTCGTCTTGTCTTGCTCTGCATGAACTCATGCATGTGTATTCAAGCATGTGTATTCTGGTTCAAGACAGTATGTCAAAAAACTCCTCAATTTCTATTTATTCCCTCAACTTCAAAAATCATTTCAAAATAATCCTACATCACTGCAGAAGTACCGACCCAGTCTTTGCAAAGTGACAATGCAAAGAAGATCAAACACCCTTAACACGAAGGTAAAATAGCAATATAGGACAATTTTGAAGTTGAGGGAGAACATGAGATGAGAGTTTTTCCACATACCCTAACTGTCATGAACCAGAGTAAGACAAGATGAGCATTTGACATTAAAAAGCATATAAATTGTATTCTTTTTATGAAAATAACCAATTGTTTCACTAGTTAAGACCCTTCTTCCTCAGCTGGGATTGTTTACAACCGCATTTGGGATTGTTTAAAGCCACATTTAAACTGCTATTTGGAAGTTCAAACTCGGGGCACCATATCAGTCCATTATATGGAGAAAAATGCTGAAATGTTTTCCTCAAAAAACACAAAAAAGAAAGACATGAACATCTTGGATGACAAGGGGGTGAGTACATTATCTGTAAATTGTTGTACTGGAAGTGGACTTCTCCTTTAAGGAAGCCAAAATAGATGAAATTTTATCATTATTCTAAACCTGTTTGACTTTCTTCTGTTGAACATAAAAGATGATATTTTGAGAAATGTCTCAGTGTATTTGTCCACACACTGGAAATCAATAGGCTCTGGTTCCCAGCATTTAAAACATCTTTTTTGTGTATTCCACAGAAAATAGAAAGGGATGTGGGTTTGGAAGGACATAAGGAAAAAAATGTCTTAACACAACAGTTTCTAAACATTTGAAAAAGACCACATGATGTTCCACAGTGAATATGCAAATCTGAAGATTTAAACTTGATTTAAAATACTGAAGCACAATGATGTAACCTCCTGTTTGCAACTCATTTCAGAAGAGTTGTTCATTATTCATTTCTACCAATTTTTGTGCAAGCACTTGCATCGTTTTGCATTTACTGTAAAACAGAAACCAGACATACGGACTGTAGTGTGAAGACCGCAGATGAATTTAGCATTTAACAGCTGTGTTTCAAACAGAGCACATCTCAACACACTGCCCTTTCATTTTAATTAGGAGGAACTTAGTTATATTGCAAATGCGTTATTCAGTAAAGGGCTGTTTCTTTGTGTGTCTTAATTTGTAGAGTTGCCTGGCAACTTTTAATGCCAATTTGATTAAGAATAATAATCAAAACTTTAAAAAGTTTGAACGTTGGCTTGACAAAACCTTTGCTTAGAAGTTTAAAAAATATTAAAGTTTATGTAGACATATAACTCATTATGTGTAGGCAGTTGCTAAAGTGTTCTGCATGGTTTCTAAGTGGTTAGTAGACAGTGATTCAGATCAAGCCAACATACTCAGAACTAGGGTTGCAAAATTCCGGGAATTTTCAAGACTGGAAACTTTCCATGGGAATTAACGGGAATTAATGGGAATATATGGGAATTATTGGGAATAAACTGGGAATTAGCAAAATTGCAGGAACTGGGAATGTAAATGTAGATGAGAAGAAAAACTTGCAGCATAATCTTGGATAAAACAACCATGTTTAATGCAATTTTAGTTTAATTTCTGACCTACACACTGCTCAGTCACATGCACACTGCTTACTGCAGGGCTGTTAAGGCCACACACCCTACATCCACTGTACATTCCTCTATAACATGCACAGATCAAACTATCAAAATATATTATAGTTAGTGTTCATGTCAATTACATAAATATTACAAAAATATATACGTTTAAAACTTCCTTGTGCTGTGTGTAAGCTACTGTGCAACTAAATTATCCCATTGTTAAAACAAATACACTGGCTGAGCAAACATTTAGGTGAGATAATAATAATTTAAAAAACAGTCTAAACATTACCCTCCCCCACACAGTCCCCCTAGTAGTCACCTAAGGGGGGAATTCCCCCCCATTTTCTCTGAAGGCACAGTTGCTGCATTTGAGCCCAAGGGCTACATCTAAATTTTGATATTACTTGTGTAAATTAAGTAAGTTTAGGTAAGTTTAACTAGCAAAAACCAAAATGTTTATACAGTATATCTCATGTCCCAGTGTTTATACAATAGCTGGCCAGTAAATCAGATATGAACAATCTAAGCTAGTTAGCATTATTTCATTTACTATTTAGGAAGTATCATGTGCTAGCTAGCTTAAGCTGCAGTGCTATTCCTTATACCTTCTGCTAGCCAGTTTCATACAGAAGTACAGAACTGGTCAAAAGTTTGGACACATTCCTATTTTTGATGTTTTCTGAACATCTCTTTTGATTTCTTATGTACATCAAGCCTTCATTTATTTTTCAGCAAAAATACAGAACAAAACAGTCTGAAGTATTACAATTTTAAATAATGGTTTTCTGTCTTAATATACTTTAAAATATAATGTATTGCTATGAAAAAAAGCTGAATTTACTACAGTCTTCACTGTCACATTGATGTAATCCTTCAGAAATCATTCTGAAATGCTGATTTATCAATTTTGGAAACAGCTGTGCTGCTTAATATTTTTTAAATTCCCTTTTCTTACAGGATTCTTTAATGAAAAAGAACAGCATTTATTTAAAATATAAATCCTTTTTTAATAGTACAGTACTGTTCAAAAGGTTGGGGTCAGTATGTTTTTTTTTCCAATACTTTTATTAAGCAAGGATGTGTTCAGTTAATAAAAAGTAATAGTAAAGACTTATATTGTTAGAAAAGATTTCAGTTTTGAATAAATTATGTTCTTTTTAAGTTAAATCCAGGCAAAAAGCATCACAGATTCCAAAAATTTTTTTTAAATTTTTTAATTTTTAAAATTTGTATTAGTTTGCATGCATGTCGGCTTATAATCAAACAAAATGTTGAAATTTATATTTGTTTATGATACAGCTTCTCTAAATTTCCCCAAATTTCCCATTAATTCCCATTAATTCCCATAAATTCCCATAAATTCCCATAAATTCCCGTAAATTTCTGTTAAATTTCCAAATTGGAATATTTCCAAAATTCCCCAGACAAAGTTTCCATGGAAAGTTTCCGGAAATTTTCCGCCCCTTTGTAACCCTACTCAGAACTAATCAATAAACGTGTTGACCAGTTGCAAAAATATATATATATAAAAACAAAAAAATGTTATAATGAGGTATTCAAAAGTGATTTTTATATACCTACTATTATTGTGCTTAAAATTCTTATTTTTGTCTGGGAATAATTCCTTTTTAATTGCAAAAGCAATTTAATGGATGGAGGTTGTCAGCAGGTAGTAAAAGAACATAAAATATGAAGTAATAATACAAAGAAAGGAGGACAATGAGGGAACTCTCACATTAACTTGTTATTGCAAATTAAATATAAACTCAAATCATGCAACTTTGTCATACTTTTCATGCTTTTTTAGCCTCACCAGCAATTTTCAAAAGGTTGTGACATTTTTTAAATATAAATCATGCTGTTAAATTATGATGAAAATAGCATACCTACCTTCTCGCATACTACTTAGATTTAGAGAGGTAATCCTAAAAACATCCTTAACTTTTGGGCTAAATTTGCCTTTACTTCAAATAAAACATCAAATTATTTTATACACCGCAGGGACGCTAGGAAAGATGTAATTACATGCAGGTATTTTTCAAAATAAAAGCACAATGTAAAAACGTATGTACACAGTAAAGGCATTGTATGAAGTGTGGAACCGATCAAGTCTAAGGGCTTTTTTTTTTTTTTTTTTTTTTTTTTTTTGAGACTTAATTGACTTTTGCATTCAATTATAAATCATACAACTCTAATCTTAACAGGACATCATGACACACAGCAATTAAAGCTGTGATTTAAAGTGTTAGGAATTACAAATTAGTTGAATAACAAGACTTCCAAGGCACAAAGGCTACTTTGGTGTTGCATTAGCACATACCTCTCACGACTATCACAAAAAGCTTTTGACACTGTTGCATTTGGGAAGACTGTGTGGCACTGTCACCTTTAAATAAAACTGACTTTACTGACTTTAGCACAGGGTGTGACATTGAAGGCTACAAAGAAAGTTGAAAGAAAGTAACATGTACTGGTTCATAAATAGTCTGCAAAGAAAACTTTAATAGGATAAGAAGAACAAAAAAAAAAAACTACATCCTTGATGATTCCTATAGGTAAATCAGAACAGCCGGTACTCAGAAAGCTCAGATTTTGAACCCTTCTGCTGGCGTTTTGGTAAGTGTCACTTGCACTTGCTTACCCTGTCCGCAGACCTGCGATCAATCAGTATTCAGCACATAGGTACTCAGCACAATGACAACTGCTAAATGTCACAAAATATCACAATTCAATACATAGGGCTTGAGCAAAATATCACTGTTCTTTTTCCTGACGCTGATGCTCTTTAGATTCTCCCCACAAAACCTGCGTTTTGTGGACGAGTGGCCATTAATGGCTTTGTATTGCTATGAATGCGGGGCCTTCATTTGGTTTAAAGCTCACGGTTGTGGTTAGTGGGTTTTTAAATGAAAGGCACTATTATTTCTGTTGGTAGGGGTGGAACATGGGACCAGCAGGTAGACAAGAATGGACAAAAGCAACTCAGGCAATCGCTGCAATTAAACCCTAAGCTGTTGCTCCCTGCAATTAAAACCAGCCTCTGCTGTTAAGAATAACATGCAAAAAGCATGAGATAGATAAAAGAGAAAGAGAAAGAGAAATCATTCTCAAAGACCTCTGCTTTTGTATGAGAGATACCTTGATCTACTTGATGGTATGAACAATTAGGTAATAAATAATAAAACGTATTATTATTATTAGTAGTAGTATATGAATTAGAGGAATAGTCTGTCCAAAAATGAAAATTTCATCATTTAATCACCCTTATCCCAAAACTGTTTGGTTAAAACAGAAAACCAGAAAAGGCTTGGAATGACATGAGGGTGAGTAAATTAGGACAGAAATATAATTTTTGGCTGAACTAACCCTTTAATCACATGGTGTTTCAAATTTACACTGTATAACTGTGCAACAGCGAAGCAGACTTTTTTAACAACCTTCACATGGATAAAAAGTTCAGTAATAACAAAGAAAAAAAAAATCCTGATAAAAATGGTTCATATGACATATATCCTACATTACATGTCTTCTAAAAATAATCTTCCCACCCATTGAGCTGTGAACTGCTGTGTGAACAAATTGTTCTTTTGAGTGGGTTGTTTTTTCAGGCATGTGATCAGCTACAGACAAAAAAATTAAGGAAAGCCTGTCTTTTATTTTTGTAACCTTTTTGGCACAAAACTATGGCGGTCAATAGAGATCAATGCACTGCAACTTAAGAAAACACATGCAAATAGAAAAAGTATCAACAAAATAAAACATCAGTTTGACAACATGTGGCACAAATACAATGCAATCAAATACAGAAACGTTTGTGTTGCGAGTGTGTGTAGTATGTTTCTGTATTTGACTGTGTTGTGAGTATTTGCAGCACGTTTCAATATTTGGTTGCATTGTGAGTATCCGCAACATGTTTCTGTATTTGGTTACATTCCGAGTATTTGCAGTGCATTTCTGCATTTGGATGCATTGTGAGTATTTGCAGCATGTATCTGTATTTGGTTGTGTTGTGAGTACTTGCAGCACAAGTCTGTATTTGGTTGCACTGTGAGTATTTGCAGTGTGTCTCTGTATTTGGTTGTGTTGTGAGTATTTGCAGCACGTCTTTGTATTTGGTTGCATTGTGAGTATTTGCAGTGCGTTTCTGCATTTGGATGCGTTATGAGTATTTGCAGCTTGTATCTGTATTTGGTTGTGTTGTCAGTACTTGCAGCATGAGTCTGTATTTTGTTGCATTGTGAGTATTTGCAGCGTGTCTCTGTATTTGGTTGCGCTGTGAATATATGCAGCATGTTTCTGTATTTGGTTGTGTTGTGAGTATTTGCAGTGTTTTTCTGTATTTGGTTGTGTTGTGAGTACTTGCAGCATGAGTCTGTATTTGGTTGCGTTGTGAGTATTTGCAACACAAGTCTGTATTTGGTTGCATTGTGAATATTTGCAGCGTGTTTCTGTATTTGGTTATGTTGTGAGTATTTGTAGTATGTCTGTATTTGGTTGCATTGTGACTGTTTGTAGTGCGTTTCTGCATTTGGATGCATTATGAGTATTTGCAGCATGTATCTATTTGGTTGTGTTGCGAGTACTTGCAGCACAAGTCTGTATTTGGTTGCGTTGTGAGTTTTTGCAGCACGAGTCTGTATTTGGTTGCATTGTGAGTATTTGCAGTGTGTTTCTGCATTTGGATGCATTGTGAGTATCTGCAGCATGTATCTGTATTTGGTTGTGTTGTGAGTACTTGCAGCACGAGTACAGCACAGTTTCAGATGGAACTGGATGGATCATGAGCTGCTTGCATGTTAAAGAACACAGTGCTGCGCTTCACCAATGATTTTGCTTGCATTTGGCTCTTTGTGCTATTTCTGTATTTTGAACGTATTTGGAAACAGCAGTTGAACTTACTGAAGGGGAACATTATCACTAAATAATGGCTTCAATTTTAGCATAACAATTTTAGCTTCAATTTTATCATAGCAAGTTTTTTTTCCCCATTTTGCTCACACCTACAAATTGTCACTGCAACCTATCATTACTTTATGGAATAGCAGCATGAAGAATAAAACTAAAAGAAAAAAAAGAAAAAAAAAACAAAAGGAGAATGGGTAAATAATTTGAACTGTCCCTTTAAGTGTTATTATTTAGCATGCTGTAGGACATGTATGATTATTGTTATTTTGCAGTTTTTTTCTGTTAGTGGAGGGATGGACTCAGTTCATATCAGCATGAAGTTCAAAGCCAAGGCCAGTGGACCGCTTTTCCATGCCAGGCTTTGATCTTTCTCTCTGTTCTTTTTTCCTCTAAAGTGAAATATCGCCTTTGACTCGTCTGCCTAGAGGCATCATTGATTATACCGTGCACTTGACCCAAATGAGCAATGCAGTCAAACAGATCGACAAACAGACGCCATGGTCAGCAAGTCTGAGGCTTACTCCGTCTGCATTCAGCGTGGCCTGTCATCAGCGTGATTAAACGCAACTAATAATCTTTTCATTTCATTTTGAACATACAAACTATTAAAGCATTAAATTAAAATGGCCACCGGTGCTGTTTCATAATTAAGAAGGACATGGTGTGGGAGGTGAAAACAATGATGCGAAACGAGCAGACATTCAGATAGGTGGCAAAGAACACCTGCTCCAGCTCCATTCATTTTCTCTTTATTAAAAAACAACGTCAAAAGATACCTTAACTCAACAAATCCAAGTCCCCGGCTAGCACAGCTCTGTTGTTGAAAGTCTATTGTGCTCTTCGATCTGTCTCACGCAATCAGCCTTGTTCAGGGAGATTTGGGAGAACCATTGATTTCTACCAGAGAAGCAGCCCACAATGGCCTTTTGTAGAAAATGATCATTTTCAGATTTTCTGAGGCGGTACAGGTTTGCAAGGAATAGGTTTATGGGCATGTCTTATCCCCTCTGAAGCTGCTATCTGAGGAATGAAAAATAGAAGAATTAGTATATAAAGAAATAAAAACGATAACAAGCTGAAGGGCTTCTTCCATGCTGATCATGGATTTACAAAAAAAAAAAAAAAAAAAAAAAAAAAAAAAAAAAAAAGATTTGATGTTTCATTAGCTGTTGTTAAACTCTGTTGCCCCACCACTTTTAGGCTCATGCAACAGGTTTGTCTTTAATCGAACCTTAGTCTCACTGACTGATCAGGGAAACTTTAATCTGATTAGCTGGCTTTACACAACTTCTGAGAGTAAGTACAAACAGGTGTTTTATCGACCCATAAGGGGGAAAAAACAAAGTTTTATTTACACTGTACCAGGATGATACAAAAAGTGCTTTTGATGATGATGAAATAATCAGTGAATTTGTCAAAGTATAGCAAGTAAACTATATATCCATGAGCAGAAATGGTGTATTCTGCTGTTATTTTCTAATCTATGTGTGTGAAATAGTTTGTCCTGTCAGTAAAGACAAAGAAAAATCATTTATACATCTAGTTTAAAACATAGAAATGTACTATTTGTACTCATACTAGTTCCATATAGTTTTGAAAAACCTTTATATACATTTCTGAAAAGTTTAAATTCGTATGTCATGTGGTGTTGCATGTTGCAAAGTGGTTTTTGCTGAAACAAGCCATTGACTAAATGATCAACTTCACACTGCTCTTGTTGGTAGCATGAAAATCATCTTTTATCCACAGTATACTATGATTATTTAACATACTGAAAGCGGTCAAAGGTCATTCTCTGTGTAATCGCTGGAGTCTATCAGTGATTTGATTTCTGCATTTTGCCAAAACTCATGTTATAATCAATGATAGTTTACACCGCTCAATGAGTCTGTAATTTACATCATTTAACTGTGTTAGTTATTATAAAAGTAATCGTGAGATTGCACAAAGCGCATTGCTTTCTGAGTAGACTGCAACATTTCATATAACAGGAATAGTTGTAAATATAATGATATTGTAACGTGATGAGGGAGACGTGAAGCAGGTGGATTCATATGCAGAGCTTTGTTGGCTTTAGACAGAGACATCATCATAAAACAGGCAGCGTCGAACAACGGTAAACAGGTATGTTAGGACAAAACACAAGAATAATCCGAGATGCAGGCAGGGGTCGATCAATGGCGAACGTTATCCAATTGGCTAGGCAAAAGGGTAATCAAAAATGACAGGCTTTAGTTCCAAAGGGAAGGCCGCGAGACAGATTAAATGATATAACAAGGCTAGAAAACAAGACAAGGAATAACTGAACTAGAAACACGATTGAACTAGGCTAAAGATTGACAAGGTGGCTCCGTAAAGATGCTTAACACAATACAATACTTGGCCAATGCCAATGGGAGGTCCAAGGCTTATATACAATGTCTGATTGGATGCGTGTGATCAGCGCAGTGGAAGATGGGGAACGTAGTCCGGGGTGTGGTGCAACAGTTTGTGTAATGTGAATGTAATGAGAGGGTGACATCTGGTGGTGAGCGGACCGAAGGTCACTGGCCAGATTTGTCCAGGAGAGTGGTGGGGCGGAGGCGAAACAAGGTGAGGGAAGGAGGGTGGGAGCCCATCAGGACTGAGGTAGGACCAGCAGAGCAGGGTAAGCGAGGGACCACCACAGCAGAGCTGATGAGACCGAAGATACCCTCCAGGGTGTTGCAGACAGAGCAGATGTCCTCCAGGGCAGAGCAGACGGAGCGGAAGCTCACCAGGGCAGAGCAGGCGAAGCAGGAGCCCACCAGGGTGGGGCAGGCGGTCTAGAACCCGACCAGAGCGGAGCAGGTGGTCCAGGAGCCCACCAGGGTGATTCACACACCCACGGCATAGACTGGGACCTGGGGAAAACAGAGACAGAAGAAGCAGACAGAGTAACAAAGAGAGAGGCAGGAAAAACAGTAGGTCTTATTAGCATGTCTTCGGCTGAGACAGACAAGGCCTCTGCAGCAGGTTTGTGGACAGACGAGGCTTCTGGAGCAGACTCATGGACAGACAAGGCCTTTGGAGCAGGTTTGTGGACAGACGAGGCCTCTGGAGCAGACTCGTGGACAGACAAGGCCTTTGGAGCAGGTTCGTGGACAGACGAGGCCTAAAATGGCAAAATGGCAACTGCCATTAGGGGAAGAGTAGCAGCGGGTGGCAGGATCTCTGTAATGATTGGGCCTGAAGGCGCTGAGGGATGCCTGCAGCCCACACTGACATCAGTGGTGGGTCCATCACACTGGCCATCATGCTAGGTCGAGGCTCTGGGCAGTCAGGCGAGACATGATGAGACTCTGACGTGACGTGGCGAAACTCTGGACGATCTGACGTGATGTGGCGAGACTCTGGACGATCTGACGTGATGTGGCGAGGCTCTGGGCAAGACTAGATGTGAAGGGGCTCTGGACGGTCGGACGAGGCGTGACGAGGCTCTGAGAGGACAGATGTGACGAGGCTCTGGGAGGTCAGACAAGATGTGACTAGATTCTGGAAGAACGGCTGAGACGTGACTAGATTCTGGAAGAATGGCTGAGACGTGACTTGGCTCCGGAGAAACTCTTGTAACTTGACTTGGCTCATGAAGACCAACTGTGACTTGACCTGACTCATGAAGACCAGCTGTGGCTTGACCTGACTCGTGAAGATCAGCCGTGATTTGACTTGACACAGAAAACAGCAGTTACTTGAATGATAGCTGTAACTTGACTCAGGAAACAAAGCTTTGACTTTGCTTGACTCAGGAACAACAGCTGTAACTTGGCTTGACTTAGGAATAGCAGCTGAGACTTGACTTTGCTCAGGAAACACAGCTGTGACGTTGCATGACACCGGGATGGCAGCAGTGACATGACGGAGCGTTGTTGTCGCTGCCATTTTGTGAACAGGCTCCGCTGTCGCCGCCATTACATGAGTGCGCTCCAGCTTGGCCACCATTTCACGAGACGTTTGGACACCAGAGTAACGATCGGCAAACTTGAATGTCCCGGGGCTTGCGGTTGATTAAACCTCGCGGCCGCTATTACCGCGTTGTCGCGTTCCTCCTCCGTGACGCCCGCAGTGAATGGTACACAGTATTATGGCTGACAATAATTTTTTCTGACATATAACCTGATGACATCTCATCTGACCACAGTTCACTTTTGTTCTACTGAAGCTCCCTCGTCACCTGTACTGTTTCCGTGTTTGTTTGATTAGCACCTGGCATTAAAGTGAAGTTGTAGTGCGTGCCTGAAAAGATATTATGCATCTAAATAAACACACTTCTTGTCAAGAAAAAAGAGACAGAAGCAGCAGTTGTGATTGGGGTGGCCAACCCTAGCTCCGCCCTTGCATTAACCGCGTTAAATATTTTTAACATCATTAAACTGGAAAAAATCATTTTGACAGCACTACTTATTACATATGCAAAGTTGTTAGCCAATCACAGCAGTGGGCGTTTACACTGAAGCCTCAGCAGACATGCACTTTCCAACAGAGCATTCAAATCAGAGGCATAAATTCAGGATGGACAATGATCATTTATATCTAAGTTACAACCATTTTGATGAAAACATTTTGAAGTTTCACTGCATTTTCACTAAACCGTTTTCACTGCATTGAATTTCCACCTTTTCATGAGAAATAGAAATATTCATTAAAGAGGCATGCTCAAATCACTGTAAGTATGAGTAGCCTCATTATGCTTGTATTTTTGAACCAGTAAATCCAGACAAAAAAAAAAAAAAAAAAAAGATTTTTTTTCCCACGCAGGCTATTAATGTGCTATTAGCCATTTCAGACAAACCCACCACTGAATGTCATGTTAAGACAAACAAACTCTGGTAGGTCATTATATGTGATAGTTAGTTAGGCTCTGTCTGAATGGAAGAGTCTTGGCCTGCAACGGTACTTGAATGTTTTTTTTGCCTAGTTATGAACCAACTTATGAATCAAGTTACGCTGCTTCATTCTTTTCATCCTCCAGCTTTGTTTAAAGTTGAATTTGAATTTGTGTTACATACAATTTAAATCATTACACATTATAATTAATTCAAAATTATAATGAACTTTATTTCCTGGGACTATTTCCTCTGGATATGATTACAAAAAGCTGTCAGAGACTTCTGTATAGGGCACTTCACCATGTGTAATTTAAAGTTAACCGAAACATTTAAGTGTTTTTTTCCCCCCCCCTTCTGCTTGGAAATCTTGTGATTACACAGTCAGTTGAGAGGATCTAATTGCAATGAAAGATGCCTGTGAGCGGTGAGGAGAAAAAAAATCCATTAGCATATTTGAAAAGTCTGCATAACGATGCAAATTCCTTTGAATTTTAGAGACGACAGGCAGGCTGAACGTACTGTGCAATTATATCTTATTACCATACAGACCAGCATGCAATGCTCTTCATCCACCTGCCACCCACTATCCCACTCCCACAGCCCAGTGACACACTCTCAATACAGCCACTTACTCACACACACCGCCTTCAGTGGATCTACATGCAGGATCTTCAGAAATGATTTCATCCAAGTCTCTATTAACAATGGAAGAGAGGGTCAATATATTTAATATTTCTAAAGAACTGACCTACATACTTTTAAAAGAATAAAAAAGGAGGATTTTCAGTAAACTTGAGTGACTTTTCAGTGATTTTCAGGACATTTTTTAAATAAAAACTGCAAGCAGATTTTTTTGTGTTCCACTTAAAAAATAACAGCACACAACCCCTTTAAAGGAATAATGCATCTAAAAATAAATATTTGCTGAAAATGTGCAAGATATAGTAGCATTACATCACTTGCTCATCAATGGATCCTCTGCAGTGAATGGGTGCCGTCAGAATGAAACTCCAAAAAGCTGATAAAAAAAAAAAAAAGCTCATCAATTAATATCTTGTGAAGTGATGTTTTGGAGACTCATTTTGACGGCACCCATTCATACAGAGGACCTACTGACGAGCAAGTGATGTAATGCTATGTTTCTCCAAATCTGTTCAGATATAAACAAACGTATCTATATCTTATACATCTGTCTGTTTTTTTTTTTTTTTTTTTTTTTTTTTTTTTTTTTTATTATTATTATTATTGTGATGTTTTTATCAGCTGTTTAGACTCTCATCTTGATGGCACCCATTCACTGCAGAGGATCTATTGGTGTGCAAGTGATGTAATGCTAAATTTCTCCAAATCTGTTCAGAAGAAAACAAACTTATCTATATCTTGTACATCTGGCTATATCTTTTTATTACAATGATGTTTTTATCAGCTGTTTGGATTCTCATTTTGACAGCACCCATTCACTGCAGAGGATCCACTGATGAGCGAATAAGGTAACGCTAAATTTCTCCAGATCTGTTCAGATGAAAAAAACAAAATTATCTATATCTTATACATCTGGCTATATCTTTTTATTATTGTGATGCTTTTATCAGCTGTTCAGATTCTTATCTTGATGGCACCCATTCACTGCAGAGGATCCATTGGTGAGCAAGTGATGTAATGCTAAATTTCTCCAAACCTGTTCAGAAGAAAACAAACTTATCTATGTCTTGTACCTCTGGCTATATCTTTTTATTATTGTGATGTTTTTATCAGCTGTTCAGATTCTTATCTTGATGGCACCCATTCACTGCAGAGCATCCATTGGTGAGCAAGTGATGTAATGCTAAATTTCTCCAAACCTGTTCAGAAGAAAACAAACTTATCTATGTCTTTTACATCTGGCCATTTATTTATTTATTTATTTTTTATCAGCTGTTTAGACTCTCATTTTGACGGCACCCATTCACTGCAGAGGATCCACTGATGAGCGAATGATGTAACACAAAATTTCTCCAAATTTGTTAAAATGAAAAAAAAACAAAATCATCTATATCTTACACATCTGGCTATATCTTTTTATTATTGTGATGTTTTTATCAGCTGTTCAGATTCTTATCTTGATGGCACCCATTCACTGCAGAGCATCCACTGGTGAGCAAGTGATGTAATGCTAAATTTCTCCAAACCTGTTCAGAAGAAAACAAACTCATCTATGTCTTTTACATCTGGCCATATATTTTTATTTTTATTTTTAATTATTTATTTATTTTTTGTTTGTTTTTATCAGCTGCTTAGACTCTCATTCTGACGGCACCCATTCACTGCAGAGGATCCACTGATGAGCAAATGATGTAACACATTTTTTTTTTTCATTTTAACAGCTTTATTTAGATCTGTTCAAATGAAAAAAACAAAATCATCTATATCTTATACATCTGGCTATATCTTTTTATTATTGTGATGTTTTTATCAGCTGTTCAGATTCTTATCTTGATGGCACCCATTAAATGCAGAGGATCCATTGGTGAGCAAGTGATGTAATGCTAAATTTCTCCAAACCTGTTCAGAAGAAAACAAACTCATCTATGTCTTTTTCATCTGGCCATATTTTTTTATATTTTTGTTTGTTTGTTTTTAGCAGTTGTTCAGACTCTCATTCTGGTGGCACCCATTCATTGCAGAGGATCCACTGATGAGCGAATGATGTAACACAAAATTTCTCCAAATCTGTTCAAACGAAAAAAAAAAACTAAATCACCTATATCTTACACATCTGGCTATATCTTTTTATTATTGTGATGTTGTTATCAGCTGTTTAGACTCTCATTCTGACGGCACCCATTCACTGCAGATGATCCATCGGTGAGCAGGTGATGTAATGCTAAATTTCTCCAAATCTGTTCAGATGAAAAAAACAAACGCATCTATATCTTGTACATCTGGCTATATCTTTTTATTATTGTGATGTTTTTATCAGCTGTTTAGACTCTCATTCTGACGGCACCCATTTACTGCAGTGGATCCATTGGTGAGCAAATGACATAACGCTAAATTTACCCAAATCTGTTCCCGTGAAGAAACAAGCTCATCTCCATCTCGGATGGCCTCAAGGCGAGCTATTTTTCAGCAAATTTTCATTTTTGGGTGAACTATTCCTTTAAGAGTTTGCTATAACAGTTAGTATGGAGCTCAATATTCTTTAGCCCGGTTGCAGAAGGAAATTTGATTGAAAACGCTTTCATACAAGGTTACTGGAGAACTCCAACCTTATAATCCTCGCCATAGGCTGTGTGCGTGCACCGCCGTCTTCCCCTCTCTCTCTCTAGCGTTAAACACACACATACACACTTACGCTAACTGACATCCTCTCATACTCAACATCTTGACTCGCAGCAGTTTTCGCTGCATTGACTCACTGTAATCTATTTCTCAGCAGGTCTCTGACACAGTCTGATCAGCTTCGGTACTCCACACATCCAGGCACAATCCACAGCTCTCAGGAGAACATATGTCTTCTTAAATGACAAAAGCACTGCATCAAGATGAAGTCGTTAGACCAAGTTGCAAGAAACAAAGTCACCACTGCTCCCCCTGTCGTTACTCCTAAAACCTTAATTATATGGATGAAAGAAGAGAGAAACATTTTAATACTGAATGCTTTTCTGCAAAGGTCCAATTGAACACAATCTTCCAGTAACAATAGTTCAGGGTTTGCTTTATTTAACAAGTATTTAGGTTTACCTTCTATAAATAAATAATATATTCATCATTTTGAATGTTGAAGCTACTGCCATGTTATGCGTCCCACTTGAATGCGTGACATGTTGTAATAACAAACGCCCGACTCAGAGGTACGAGTTTTCAAGGTGCACTTGAAGGAAGCATAATTACCTGACACATCTGGGAACTATCAAGGAGGTTACAATGAACACAGACATGGCATGAACTAGAAACTAAAGTACAAAAATAAGGGACATGACATTAATCAGGACAAAAGACCCATGAATAAAATGACCCAAAAGTCCTCCAACTCATTACAATTATACAACAATTAGTTCTGGTCCTTGAATTGGACTGGCTGAACGGCATTCCTAGAGTGCTAATATGCAGTCCTAAAGCACTTTTCACTGTTTGTTTCACTCTGAAAACAAACTTCCAACATTAAAATCTACTTAAAGGGGGAAAATGTGTAATTATTAGATTATATAACTTAATTAAAACAATAATTTTCTGGTGCAAAAAACACTGAGGGTTTGAAAATGACTGCATTAAACCTAAATAGATGAATGCACATTAAAAAAATGTTATTACACTTTTCAGTAAGGTCCCATTAGTTAATGTTAGCTAATATATTAAACACATCTCTTACAGTATTTATTAATCTTTATTAAATGTTAGCTAATAAAAATATGCATTGTTAGTTAGTATGTTAGGTCAAGTCCATTAAATATTACCAGATACAATGTTTGATTATAAGAAAGTATTAAATGTTGAAATGAACATTAGGATAATAAATGCGTTAGATTTTTCATTGTTAGGTCATGTTCACTAATAGTTAACTAATGTTATCAAATCTAACTTTATTGTAAAGTGTTACTGAATATCATATTTTAAAAACTGTGATGAACAGCATTTAAGTATTTCACTAAAAAAAAAAAATGTTGCATATGGACTTCTGCACAGAGGCTCAAATTGGTTATGTATTTATTTATTTATTTAAAAGCATTATCTTGCATGAGCCTTTTTAGTGAACCAGTTCACTAAAATGAATCAGACTTTGCAGCACTCCTATTAATTCACTAAAAATAAATAAATATGACGTAGGATTGCTCTTACCTCAACCTGTAGATGTTTTAACTGAGGGTTGTGTGTGTGTGTGTGTGTGTTTTATGTATTCTAATGTATTTTTGTATCTTTCAGGAGATATTATTTCTCCTGCCAGGTTATTATTGAAAATAAGAATTTGTTCTTAAAGGAGAAGTCCACTTCCAGAACAAAAATTTACAGATAATTTACATTGTAAAAAAAAATCTTAGTTGTTTCAACTTAAAAAAAGAAAGTGTTAGTGCTCCATTAAAACGTTAAGTTTTATGAACTTAAATTGTAAAGTTGTCCTAACTAAGAATGAAGTTGACAGGACTTTATAAAACAAGTGCAATAAACATAATTTAAGTTTACTAAACTTAAATTGTGAAGTTGTCTTAACTGAAAATGAAGTTGACAAGACTTTATAATACAAGTGCAATAAACATAATTTAAGTTTAGTGAACTTACATTGTGAAGTTGTCTTAACTAAGAATAAAGTTCAGAGGACTTTATAAAACAAGTGCAATGGACAATTTAAGTTTAGTGAACATAAACTGTGAAGTTGTCTCAACTAAGAATAAAGTTGAAAAGACTCGTGTAATGAACAATATCAGTTGGCTTAACTGACGAGAAATTGAGTCTTGACAAAAACGTTAGAAATGTATTTTTCCACTACAACGTTCAATTCATTAACAACAATACTATATGAAGCATACAGTGATGTACTGCATAAACAAAATTGCATAAATAGAGTAATGCACTGCATAAACATTACTGCAAAAATACAGAGTAATGTACTGCATGAACAATACTGCATAAAACACACAATAACGTACTGCATAAACAATAATACTCTTAATCTGGACACAAACAGGAAGTTCTGAGATGTAAGTCTGCAAACAACAAAAGAATTAGAGAACTGACATGTGAATAAAAATACTGCTCAACTTTCCGAGCACTTTCTGATGCTCCATAGACAGCAACGCAACTACCATGTTCAAGGCCCAGAAAGGTAGTAAGGACATCATTAAAATAGTCATCAATAGTCAAACTTAATTTTATAAAGCTACAAGAATAATTTTGTGAGTGTGGCACTGTTGTGAATGCGCATCATTGACACAGAAGAGAAGAAATTGTTGTTGAAGTTATTTTTGTTTCCTTTGCGCACAAAAAGTATTTCCGTAGCTTCATATAGTTATGACTGAACTACAGTTGTCACATGCACTATTTTATTTGAAAATGAATCTCAGTGTTAATGCATCCAGAATGACTCTTCAATTTTCTGAATCTCTTTTAATAAAAAGTGGAAAAAAATAAATAAATAAAAAAGGGCAGAAAAATAAGAGGTCTTGCCCTAGTACAAGGCTGTTATCAGTCTCTCACAGTACCATTTGGCCTCTCTTATGCTCTGTATCATTTTCTTTTCACAGCTTGGTACAATTTAATACTGCTCATTTTCCTGCTGCCGTTGGGAAACAAAAAAAGTCTTTAAGAAAAAAAGACGGTCTATTTTTATGACACGTAAACTTTTTTTCCCTCACAAATCTAAACATGGCTCATTAAAAAATGTTATTTCCCCAGAGATCTCCTTAGAAAAACGAGCAAAAAAGCTTCAAATAAATTTCTCATTTCATAAGATAAATGCTTTTTTGTGCATCCTAGGATTTCTTTTCTAATATCAGTGTCCTCATTGTGCTGCTTCATCACATCAAATCCAGAGGGAGGACTCTTGCTAAAGCAAGCACACACACACACACACACACACACACAAAGGCCTCATGCACACTGACACATTAGTACAACCTGCATAAAATCATTAACTCCTTCTGTGTTTTAATTTTTTATAATTTCTACTATGCATTAGTCAAAAACTAAAAATATTTTTCTCTAACTCAACCTCAGCTCTCACTTAAAACCTCTATCACACTGCCATTAATTGTTCTCCTATAATAAAACCTGACTTTAATATCCATCTTGGAAGGGACAGATCAGCCAAAAACCAGGTTGGAACCCACTGTTTTTCATTAAACAGACGAAAGCTCAGACACTTTTCAGAATATCTTCATTTGTGTTTCACAGATAAAATAAAGTTGGTTTGTTTTGATAGCTCATTCTACTAACTATAAGTAACTTTGCAAAAAACTTAAACAGTGTCATCTGTCGCCATCTGAATTAAAAGGGACGCTATGGTAGGAGACCCAGGAGGACACCACTGCTGACACAAAGACATAAAAAAGCAAGACTTGACTGTGTGAATGGTATCATAAAATCTGATGATTACCAAAGAATTTTGAGGCGCAACGTAGTGGCTGGTGTCAGAAAGTTACGTCTCCACCAGAGGTCATGGGTCTTCCAGCAGGACAATGACCCAAAACACACTTCAAAAAGCACTCAGAAATGGTTACAAACAAAGCACTGGAGAGTTCTGAAATGGCCAGCAATGAGTCCAGATCTGAATCCCATCAGTTGGGAGAAGGCATCCTTCAAATCTGAATGACCTGGAGCAGTTTGCAAAAGAAGAGTGGTCCAAAATTCCAGTAGAGAGGTGTAAGAAACTCGTTCATGCTTACAGGAAGCAACTGATATCAGTTATTTTTTCCAAATGGGGTGCTACCAAATATTAAGTTAAGGGTGCCAATAATTTTGTCCAGTGCATTTTTTGGGTTTTGTGTGGAATTGTATCAGATTTGACTTTTTCATTTTTTTCAGCTGTTCCAGTGCAATGAGAGTACCAAAACATTTGCAACTGCAACAATTTTCTGAGAAAAGGGTTTGCAAGGGTGCCAATATTTTTGGCCATGACTGTATGTTGTTACATGCGTCCCCAGTCTAGGGTTAGGGAGGTTGTAACAAGGAAATTTACAAATGCAAGCCAAGAAACAGGCAAGCAGGAGCTCTTTTCTCCTGTCCCAGCACTCTGCAAAAATCACACAGATATTTGGTAAAATTCAAGAAAAGTGATTTATTAGGACAAATTCAAGAAAAGGGTACAAAGAGGGGAGCAAATAAAGCTTCAGGAGTGGACCAAGCCAAAACAACAAACATAAAAGGTCTAACTTAGGGGAGTAGTACGTTCTAAAAATAAACAACAAAAGTCTTACCTTACTCCCTTTCTAACCAAAAACAGGAGAAAACATGGACCTAAAAAAAAAGGCATCCACCTCCCTACTGCTCCAAAAATTATAATTATAAAGCTTTAGCTCACCTCTCAAGTTGTGAATTTACCTAAGCAAAGTGAAACAACATTTGTCCAAGTTGTACACTAACAACAAGGCAAACAGACAACAGCTAGCACACATGCTAATGTCTGGGACAGGAGGGGAAAAAGAAGGGGGGGCCTCTCCACACAGAGCTTTCAGCTTTATCCACAAGTTCTCCCTCTGACAGCCAATCAGAGCAGGCCAGTAGTTGATGACAACTGGGACCAGCTGACCTTCATTAAGCTTAGCGTTGAGTAAAGGGAGGAGAAAGAGAGAGAGAGAAACAAAACACCAAAAACACTGACAAAAATGCAAATTGTATCAGTAACAATATCAAATACTTCACAAATTTAACACCAAAAGAAATAAAAATAATTACGTCTTGGGACGTAACAATGTGCATCCATGAAACAGCAGCACTCCTGCGAATGATATAGGACGTAGGTGAACGCAGTGGCAACCAGGGAAGCACAGTGGAGAGAGCAAAACAAAACACCAGTCACAAATTAAACAAGGATTTGTAAAGAAAAATGTTGGAGGATTTCAATATAAGCCAAAAGGAGACGGTTTTTCCTGTGCTGTAAACAAAACTTGGTTCTCGTGAGACCAGCATATTCTCATCAGAATGAAAAGCCGGGAAACACCAGGCCAACGGTCGGCTCTCGTCACCCAGTCGGGCACCGCCTGTCGGGCTAGTTTGTTTGGTGTGTTCTGTATGTCAGCGGGAGTTTGCCGATTCAGCATTGGGACCATTGGGGCCATCAGGGAAAGTGAGAGCTCTGACTGAATGCCTAGTTTCGCAAACGAGTCAGTGCCACAGAATTAAAGCGGAAGTGAAGAATATGAGTAAATGAAGGCTGCACAAACAGAAGGCTCCCTTAAGAAAACAAAGATTATTCAAGTTTACTATTAGCATACTTCTTTTAAACTAAAAATAAGACAGTATACTTTCAGTCTACTTTTCAAGTACTTCTCAGAAATGTGCTTATTGTACCTCTCAGAGATATACTTAAAATGCCATTTAAGTGTACTCGACTTATACTTAGAAAAAATCTAAATATATTTAAGCTATACTATACTAAGCTCAGAGAATCCATGTTTTTATTGTTATATGGTAGGGGGCACTATTACACTGTCTTCTGTACCAAAACACAAGCGAAGAAGAAACCAAAACAACAGATGCTCCCACTTGTAATCTAACATGATCATCTTGACTGTTCTTTAGATATTCATATAACAAAATATATACAAAAATAATACCTAAATAGGGACATAGTAGTGTTCTTATAGTATGATGTAATGTTCACTTAAAGAAAACTTACGAGTATACTTCCTGTATTAAACAACTAAACTGGTAGTTTACTAAGACTATACTTCAAAGTGTACTGAAAATGCTACAAGTATTTACATGGTAAACTATCAGTATACCTATAAGTTCACTTTTAGTATAGTTGCAGTACAAACTAAAAACTTAGATGTACAGTAAACTAGTTGTGTACTCAAAGTTTACCACTGTTAAACTTGAAGTATACTTAAAAGAATGCTTTTATATACTAGAAAGTAGACCAGTTTAGTCCCAAGGAGTACTGAAATAGTACACTTACAAGTATACTACTAGTACACTGATAATTGTATACTTACTACATAAAGTATACTTAAAAATATACTTGAACTTTACTTAAGTATACTTAAACTTGAAGTATACTACTTTTTGGTAAGGGCTGTTCTAATGTTATGTGATCTTACCAAGGCATCCCAATATGTGAAAATTTTCATACCAACATGAGCTGCTTAAAATGAATGAAGCTATCAACATATTGATATTCAGAATAGTAAGCAAGCGTTGCTTTGTTTACGTTTACATTTCGTATAGCTGTGTTTATCTTGTATATCTTTGTTTTGGTTTCTCCTTTTGAATGACGAATATATACTATAAAAACTGCTGAGACAGGTAAATGTTCTCACGCAGGCGCAGAACGCAGTTTGTTTGCAGTTGGCTGTAGTCTGTGCGGTGTGTTCAAGCACAGCTTTTTGTCAAGACGCTGCCGACACGAGGCGACAACACCTCGGCCTTAACAAATCACCCAATCAACAAGCTGTAAATTTCGATGTTGTAAATAGTAAATACCATTTCAGTCTTTCCACTTAATTAATTTCATGTTTATTTCAATCTTACTTGCAATATTTGTTCAATTTACTAGCGATTTCTGACAGAAAATAGTGTCAAAGCTAATTTTTTTTCAGTGCAAGTCTAATTTTGGTTGTTCCAAATGAGTCACACCTTCCACAGATCATTTGCAGTTGCTTCTGTCATCATCCGCCCTCATGTCGCTTGAATTTCCTATGACATTTTTTTCTGTACAGCAAAAGAAGCCATTATCAAAATGTCAAAGCTCTTTTCCATACAAACGAAAATGCATGGTGATGTATGGTTGTCTCGCTCAGTCAATTTTGCTTGGCAAGTTTGGAAAAAATTATATATCAGGTCCGGAATTAAACTCAGAGGCCTTACAAAAACTTCAGAAACACCAAAGGCCAAGTGTACTACTACTAAGAAGTGTTGTTTTATCATGTCTTAACTTGTCTGGGACACTGTGGCAAAAGTAATCAGTGGTGTTCCCTCAAACAGACAAAAAAGCACTTGCTTCCTCTGAGAATTTGTGCTAACAGGCCATGGCTCTGACAGACATTTTCAATGTGATACACTTCAGCCCTGCATCATCCGAAAATGAGTTTTGTGTCAGAGTGTGACATATCCGCTTTAATTTACCACTTCATTAGCCATAGCTTAACAGGACAACAGCAATAACCATCTTCAGTATTTTAACTCACAGGAATAAACATTAAGGTATTGAAGATGTGTATTCAGCATTGAAAACAGGACGGACTCTCGGCGTCTGTCTCCACCAGTAACTGCAATAGGCTGGCGACAAATCTATACGGAGGCAAAAGACTGAAAGGCTCTGTTGGACAGCGCATCAGTCAGTCGTAAAGGAGCGTGCTGTCTTTTCTCTCACGCAGTTTCTTCTTTGTCTATTATTCCCTTTTGTGCCTTTGCTTTGTTCTTGCTGTTTGTTCTCCCTGCTTGCAGTCGGAATAAAAGTTTTATAACTTCTGTCTGTCTGTGTGTCTGTGCGTCTGTCTGTGGATTCAATGGATGCCTAAGAAAAGCTGGAGAGATGGAACTGGGTCAGGATTCACATCTGTTTCAAACAGAAGGAAGGGATTGAAGAGAGGGGTCTCGCCGATATCGATGGAGAGAGAAGGCGGAGAACGGTTCAAAGGCAGGAATGTTGAGCGGTTTATCTGTTTCCAAAACAATCAAACGTCAACCACAGTTTTCTTTGACTAGTAACGGAGCCATTTGATGTAGCCCATTAAATTAGCAGAGCAAATCAACTCGGTGATGTATAAGAGTGGCCACAATAAAGAATAGAACAATTAATGTAATGTAAAATAGAAATGTACTCATTAAAATTTTTTAATGAATGAATGAATTTATTTATTTTTTTCTCTATTTAATGCAAAATGTCAAGCGATGTTATCATCAACATGTGAACTTAAACATTGATTTGTAAAAATGTAATTTAATTTAAAGTAATTTAATTTAATTTTTCACCACAAGGTAAAAAAAAAATAATAAAAAAATAAAAAATCTCACATCATTTTGTTTTTAGAAAGTTGCACCTCATGTCATTTTACCATCTGAACTAGATCTGATCTGAATAACTAAAACTACTAAAATCCACTGTGTTCATTGAAATAATAGCTGTAATAAATCAAAATGTTGAAAAAATAAAAATAAAAAAATAAGTTTAGGCTGAGTTACTAAAACTTAAGGTGCAATCAAAATAATTTGTATATATATATATTTGAGACAAAGGCCCCTTTCTTTTTTTTTAATAAAATTGTAAATTCATGACCCAGTCGCATTTTCTTTGGTAAATAAACATTACTTAAACTATTAGGAAAACAAACAAAAAAAATCTATTTTATATTTTTACATTAATAATGTAATCAATATTCTATATTATAATAATACTCTATTATTCAATATTATATTCAAGCCAAGTATGAATCTCATCAAGTTGGTGTTTTTAAGCAT
This sequence comes from Labeo rohita, assembly GCF_022985175.1. Lineage (NCBI taxonomy): Eukaryota > Metazoa > Chordata > Actinopteri > Cypriniformes > Cyprinidae > Labeo > Labeo rohita. Next base: position 11,086,861 of record NC_066888.1, on the reverse strand, counting down.
TTAACATTTACGCAAAAATAATAACTTAAGACAGTAACAATTTAAACAGGATATTTTGCAAACTTATGTTCAGTTATTCTATTTAATAGTTAACTATTAGCTAATAATGATTAACTATCGCATAAAAATAACACTAAAATAACATTGGCTCTATCAACCTGACAATTTTGAATTTAAATATATTATTTATTTATTTATTACTATTTTATGAAAAAATGCCAAGTGATGTAATGCTCAATATATGAGCTTAAACATGCATTTATTTTATTTTATTTTATTTTTTACCCCAAGGTAATTTTTTTTTTTTCCTTGCCTAAAATCATTGTATTAAAAAAACAAAATCACTCCATTTAGTTTTTGGAAAGCTGCACCACATGACATTTCACAATCTGAATTAGATCTGATCTGAATCTTAACTAAAACTATTAAAATCCACTGAAATAAAAGCTGTAATAAATATAATATTTTTTTATTAAGGAAATTGTAAATGTTGTCTTGACACAAAAAAATTAAGGCCGAATTACCAAAACTTAAACCTATTTATATAAGCCAAGTATGAATCTCATCAAGTTAGTGTTTTTAAGTATTTTACGTTTATTCAAAAATAATAACTCAAGGCAGTAACGATGTAAACAGTACATTGTATTTGTGAACTTACGTTCAGCTATTCTTTTTAATAGTTAGCTATTAACTAATATTGATTAACTATCATATAAAAAATAACACTAAAATAACACTGGCTCTACCACCCTGCATATTTTGACTTTATGCCACAAAATACTATTTTGATTCGTAAAGTAAAAACATGCTCATCATCAAAGATGCGTATTCATTAAATACAAACGTTAGTGTATTTTTAATGCATTATTGGACCAACACAAAAAATGGCATGTCATTTACCTTTTCAACAGAGAGAAAAAACAGCTAACAGGGCCTTCATAAGAATGTTCTTCCTGTTATGAAAATATCTGACAGTTTCCAGGGAATAAAGACTCCAGTATTAATATTGCCTTTTCATTAGGATGACAAACAAACTTATCTCGGGAGACATCAGCTGTGCTGGTATTTCCTTGCAGCTGACTCTATTAGCACCAGTGTGTCTCCACCGGTCTTTCACAGTTTAAAGGGATCGAGCAGTGTCAGAGTAAATTAGCAGCTTGTAGTCTTAATCTACGCGAACACGTTTGTGTGGTCTGTCAGCGCGACTGGCTTGAGGGAGCGGATGGCAGTGGCCCGTGTTGGCCGGAGAGCATGCTGGGAATGGTTCGGTGCTGCAGCTGAATTGTCTGCCTCTCTTTGTGTCAGATACGGCTAATGTAGCCCCCGGCCCCCAGACCGCCGCATGGCTGACACTGCGGTAATTGATCTGTAAAGACTGTCGAGAACGACACATTGAAAAACCAAATCACAACTGACTCCGCAACTCCCCCATTGTCGCCGTTTTTATCTTCGCATGTGTGCGTTTGTGCAACCGCGGGGCTTTCGGGAAGAAGGCATTGATGCATTGGCCTAAGGCCCTTTCGCTAATCAGGTTGTGGGTAATATCATTCGGTGACCTTTTCTCTTAATAACAAATTTTTCCACAGCTTAATCCTCAAACCCTGCCCCTTCTCGTTCCCTCTCTCTCCTTCTCTCCGTCTCTCTTGCATTACTTCAAACGCAGCATAATCTTTTGTCTCTGATTGCATTAGTTATGATAGGAAGGCAGCGCTCTAATTTGAGTCGGTACGGGGAGGAGGTGCTCTGATTTCATTTTCTCCGGCCTTGTCAGGGGGCATTTAAATAAAGGAAACTCCAACAGCACATTAATATCAGGAAAGACGCTATCGATGATACACAGATCACACCCATTTTCATGCAATTTCACAGTTTTAATTATTAGTGGTCAACTGATATGGAGGTTTTGATGGTCAATGTTGATATCATTAAAAAGCAGGGTGGCCACTGAAAAGCCAATATACAGTGTATGATATTGCACTATTCGATTTAAACACATGCATGATTGCTGAAATTAAGTTTAGATTTATTTTAGATACCCCCGGGTTTCACAGACAAGGCTTGAGGCTAATCCCAGACTAAAACCAAGGCCTCCTGGCTTAAGATAAGGCCCATCGAAACCACAATGTAAACTCACAATTGCGTTATATGAAGTCAGAATTGCAAGATGTAAACTTGCAACTGTTAGAAAAAAGTCACAAATGCAAGTTTATATCTTGCAATTGTGACTTTAGGGCACACAATTGAGAGTTAAGTCAGAAATGTAACATAAAAATTTGTAATTCTGAGAAAATATCAGCCTTTATCCCCTCAAAACTAGATTTTATGGTTCACAATTCTGACTTTTTACTCGCAATTGCGAGTATATATCACGCTATTCTGACTTTATAACTCATAATTCTGAGTTTATATCTCACAATTCTGAGAAAAAAAGCTTATATCTCGAATGTACATCTCAAAATTCTGACTTTATTTCTCACAGTTGCATGTTTGTATCATGTAATTCTGAGAAAAAAAAAAGTCAAGATTGCGAGTTTATATCTTTAAATCACAATTGAGAGTTTACATTTTGACTTTATTTCTCACAACTGCAAGTTTATATCACAATTCTGACTTTATAACCTGCAATTGCGAGTTTATACCTCATCATTCTGAAAAAAAAAGTTAGAAATGCAAGTTTATATCTTGAGTTAATATCTTGCAATCGAGACTTCATTTCTCACAAGAAGTTTATATCACATGATTCTGACTTAATTTCTTGTAAGTTTATATCTCACAGTTTTGACTTTATTTTTCACAATTACGAGTTTATATCTCACAATTCCAAAAAAAAGACCAAATTGCGAGATGTAAACTCACAATCTCAAAATAAAAGGTCTGAATTGTGCGATGAAATGTGATAAAAATAAAAGTCAGAATTGCACGTTTATATCACGCAATTCTGACTTTATAACTCACAATTGTGAGTTTATATCTCACAATTCTGAGAAAAAAGTCAACTCAGACTTTATATCTCTTAATTCAGACTTTCTCAGTTTCTCACTAAACTGAGAGTTTACATCTCAAGTTTATATTTTGCAATTCTGACTTAATTTCTCATAATTTCAAGTTTATATCAGAGTTCTGACTTTATAACTCGCAATTGCAAGTTTATATCTCACAATTCTGATTTTATTTCTCACAAGTTTATATCACACAGTTCAAAGAAAAAGTCAAATTGTGAGTTTATACCTCACAATTCAGACTTTATTTCTTGCAATTATGAGTTTATATTTCACAATTCTGAAAAAAAGTCCAAATTGTGAGATGTAAACTCAAAAAAAAAAAAAAAAAAAAAAAAAAAAAAGAATTGTAAGATAAAATGTAGCACTTACCTTTTTTTAATGGTCTTCCATAGGTTAGTGCACACTTTTTCAAATAAAGACTTTCATGCTAACTTTAATACGCCATGAATACGACAAATACAACATAGCTGCAAATGGATGTAGTGCAGCATTGTTTGAAATTAAAGAATTTAAACAGGGTTCCCACACCTTGGTTAACTTTAAATTCAAGGACCTTACAAGGACTTTCCAGGTCCAATACCCTCAAATTCAAGGACTTAATGTGGGAATACATTTCAAGTGAGAGCAAGGTTACATCGTGTTACCTTGTAAGATACATTGTTACTGCCGCACGCCTACATTTGAAATAACGAACTTGAGCGCGCAAAAGACGCGATATGTGAACGGCTCCGTCAGGCGCGCACTAAACCGCGCTGTGAGATCCAGTGTGAAACACCTGAATTCAGCAATGAACACAAATGACTCAAACTAGTTTAAACGAGACAGTCAGAAGGCTTTTCAATCTACACATCGCCATCATTTACCATGGATTTACTGTAGTAACACTCACTGCACCATATGGCAGCAATGTGGGATATTCACATTTAATTTTATTACAGGAGTAATGGTATATAATTATAGTATGTATGAATTTGTGATTAAGTTATAGCATTTTAGTGTGCATTTATAATGAATGTTTTTAGACTACCGTTTTTCATACAAATAGGCTACCTATAAAACCATGTAGTTATATTTTTACCATGGTATTGAGGTACCATTATGTGTGGTTTTAACTGTGTTAAAAGAGACCAATGCTTAAAGAATACATTTCAGAATAAAATGTCAGAATAAATTTAACCATATAAAACTGAGACTGCTACAATTTTTACAGATGTTTCTGACTGATAAAAGAACAAAAATTTACCTTTGCATCCTCAAACTACTATCAAATGTGCATTTCTAAGAGACAAAAAAAAGTGATATTATCATTATTATTATCCATTATCATTATCAGACAACCCAAACCTGTTTCTTGATTTGAAACAATATAACTCATTAGAACATGCAGAAATTATTTTTTCTATTTTATTCTATTTTAGATATTTATTTTGTTAAGGAAAATTAATGGTCTGGTTTCTACAACTTTCACTTTGGAGCAAAAATCTGACTTTAAACTTGAACGAAATAAAGATTTGACATTTATCGTGATAATTATCAATATCGACTGATATGAAAAAAAAATACTGTGATAATTTTTTCGACCCATAATCGCACAGCCCTAGTCAAACACAACTATGCCAAAAAGCATTTTATTCAAACCTCACAACCTATTTTTTCAATGTTTCACATGTCTGTGAAACGCTGAGGTATGATCGTATTAATTCTGTGCACATCATGGCAACGTACAACACAAAGTATCTCACGCAGGAAACACTTAACATAACACGTAAACACTCGTAACAAATCAAGCAAGTTAGCATGCATAGGCCACGAAGTGTTTGGCGAAATAACACATTAGTGGACCGGAGGGAATAATATGGATTTTTTTTTCCAGAAAACTTCTTGCACAAAATAAATTCAAGCGCTTTCAAGGACCTGTATCTATGTATGTTCATTTTCAAAAACTCTCCAGGGCCTTGACATTTTTTTTTTTTAGATTCACAAACTTTCAAGGATTTCAAGGACCCGTGGGAACCCTGTTAAAGCATGTTGATCCTGCATGTCTGTGTGTCTTTCTTTAATTAACTGTCCTGCATCCAATTCACACGTACCATTAAACGCACTTGTACACTAATGTTTTATGCAGTTTACAATTGCACACAAGTATCTCAAGGCTAAATTTGACAAAGTTTGCAAGGTTATTGAAATTACACGTTTATTAGATATTTAAAGACTTGTTTAGATAAAATGCATGTTTGCTGAATGCTGACTGTAGAAAAAGTATTATAGCATTTGTCTTTCTGTTACTAATATAAAAATCAAACACTATAATACTTTTTGTGTATTCTTTAATAACTTAGTTCTGTGTAGTAATTTACCAGTCAGAACTGTTAAACAGGAGCTATGTAAGCTCAGGTGGAGGCGTTCTTAGTGCTGTCAAAATAAAAGCCATATCAGAACAAAAGAAAACAGAACATAACAGAACAAAAAAGGGCCAATGCCAATACTTAAAAAAAATGCCAAATATCGTTCCTTGGCAAAATATCGAAGGCCCACTATTAATTATGCACGGCAAATTAATTACATTAGATTTAATTTGTGGCACTATATAAGCCTATTTTCTCAAATGAAATTCTCATATTTGTTCACAACACATGTGCCCCTCATAGTCATTCTCACTTACAAAGTGGAGTTTGTCAGTCATTTCCAGTACGATGGCCAAAACAACGACAGTCCAATTAAATCAACAAATGCCATATTCATGAGCCTATCACGCATACCCATAATAGATTTTTCAATAATTCATTAGCGATTAAAGTGAGTAATTAGTATTGAGAGGAGTATGATAAAGCAGCGCACTGAAGGTCAAAGAGGACCTGATGGAGAGCAGCCTCACTCATTGGGAGGCAGAGTGCCATCCACTGAGTCAGTGCACCCTGCTAATGAGAACATAATGTAATCACAGTGTGCCTGAAGGTCAGCACAGGGCTCAGAGAAATATTCCTCTTTCTCACTACGAGGAACCAAACGCAGGCAAATTCAATTAAACAACGTAATCTGGGGGCAGTTCCATTTCTGCACCGAAGAGGAGGGAAATGGACAGAGACAATCAAGGGCAAACAATTTCAAGGGCGTAGAAAACATTTCAAAATTACACTGTGTGGCGTTTCCTGAGCCTGGAATGAAAGTTTGAATTGTGTGTTTGTGAAATCAGAGGAAATTACCAACCGTACAAGCCTGATGAAAGATGACGCGAGACACATGGTAAGATACTCTGTTCTGTGCAGCAGTTAACTGGCATATCACTCTCAGAAATACAGGTACGAAAGCGGTCACTGCCCTTTTCTAAAGGCACACCTTTGCATCTAAAGGGCCCATATTGGTACCTTAAAGGGGATGTCTAATGCTATTTCATGCATTCTGACTTATTTAAACTGCTAAAGAGTTGGATTCTCATGCTAAACATGACCAAAAAAAAAAAAAAAAAAAAAAAAAAACGAGTTATGGAGGATATGAATGTTGCAATACAATTCTATAGGTACTCAAGATTAATACGAAACTGTGAGTGTTATGTCCGCTTTAAAGGTACAGTACATATTACTACCTAAAGTGTACATACTGCACCTTAAAGGTGCAAATGGGATTGTTTTGAAAAGGTACCACCCCAGTGACAGCTTTTGTACTTTTTTATTTTTACTATGGAGGTTTAATATTGAATTCACCTACACAATCAAATTACAATTATTGAAAGGTATTGATAGAAGTTTCAACTTTTGTGTCACATACACTACATGTGAAAACTGTTTGAACAGTACGATTTTAAAGAATTGTCTTGTGCTCACCAAGCCTGCATTTATTTGATCCAAAGTGCAACTAAGCAATTAATATTGTAAAATATTTGTACTATTTAAAATAACTGCGTTCTATTTAAATATATTTTAAAATGTAATTTATTCCTGTGATTAAAGCTAGATTTTCAGCATCAATACTCTTCAGTGTCACCTGATCCTTAGCTGATTTGCTGTTCATTATTAAATATATTCAAATAGAAAGCAGTTATTTTAAATAGTACAAATGTTTCAAAATTACTGTTTTTGCTGTACTTTGGATCAAATAAATGCAGGCTGGGTAAAGAAAAAAAAAAAAAAAAAACTTTAAAAATCTTTCTGTTGAAAAACCTTTGACTGGTTGTGTAAGTTGATTTGTATTAAAACTGACAGTCTTTTTTCATTTTTATTAAGGTAACATTAACAGTCTTGGATGCTTTTTACTATGCCTTAATTTTTGATACTTTTAAAATTTTTTTTTTTTTTTTCAAAAATGTACTCATCCTAAACCCAGACTTTGAAAATCCATCATACAAAGAAGAATTACATGTTCAAACTGATACAAAGAATGAAACAAACAGATGATATTTCCATTGAGAGAAAATTATTTCAATCAAATTTTCAAAAATTGAAACTGCAAACTGAATCATTATTCCCGCCATACCAAATTACTTTGCCTCAGTAGTCATGAACAAACAATGAACAATACAGTGTACAGGAAAGACGATGATGATTGTGGTTGAAATTTGCATTACTTAAAAAAAAAAAAAATTAAGAACTTCTTTAAGGAGGTGTTTACACAATAAAAATATAGAAAACTTCATTTACACGACAACAGCATTTTGGGGGCCTGAAAAAGCAAACAATTAGAAACAGGTTTCAAAATTTTTAACACGATAATGTGATACCTTTATTGTCTCTGTGTAAACTACAAAAATGCAAATTTGTGAAAATGGTGACAACATGTGCATGGGCATTAAATGTTCAGTCTTTACTGTAGGTATGTGCGCATGTGCATAGCATTTCTTCACAAAGTGACATGGCCAACTACTAGCCTGGCATGCATAATACAGCATTTTCTATTTTTTTTTTTTTTTTTTGGACATTTTCAGGGATTCAAGAAATCATTCATTTTGACAACATTGTCGCTTGAAACTTAAATGCAAACACAAGCACTTTTATTTTTTTAGTGCAATCATTGTTGTATAAATGTACTCTTACACTCTTAAAGTGGTCATCGGATGCTAAGTTCACTTTTTCATGTTGTTTGAACATTAGTGTGTGTTGGCAGTGTATGTACCAATCTACCCTATAAGGATAAAAATCCATGCAGTGGTTTTTAATTAATCTGTAAAAATAATATCCCCTTTTTCAAATCGAGCCGTTCTCAGATGCCGTCACACTGACAGAGGCCACTCCCGCAATAGTTGATTGACATGAGCTCTTACCTTAGACCAGCTGTCACAGTCCAGTAACTTTCCATGTTTTGATGCCAGAGCAGCGATGTAAGTTACACAAGAATATCTCAGATTGAGCGATTGAGGTGTTGTGTTGCTGGATACAATAATGAACATAGTGGTCGTCATTTACTCCCGACATCTGAGCCGCTGAAGATGCAGTGGATTACGTTTGTTTGTGAATGGAATGCGCCTCCCGATCTACATATATCCGTCTACGTTCGCGCGAATCATTCATGATTCAGCAGAAGTGAGTGTAAGCGTTTTATTATGAATCTTTGCGATCGCCTTTCCTTATAACGTGGTAGTTCAGAAGTTTAGCGGCTAAACGCGGCTAAATGCGGCTAATGTAAACAAGATCGTCATTCCACAGAGAGAAGAGAGGGCGAGGTGAGCAGAGCTCATTTGCATTTAAAGGAACAACCCCTTAGAATGAGATGATTTTTGCAGAGCTCATTTTGACAAGGTAAAAAGGGGGTTGTTTTACAAAACCATTGAGAATTTTTAATCAAAGTATATTAGAAACTTTTCATTAAGACCCTAAAGAATCATATCAACTTGTGGAAAATGGGCATCCGATGACCCCTTTAACTGAACAGTGTAGATGACAGACACTACATTTTGTTAGTTGTTCACATTCCATTTCTGCAGGTTGTACCGTAGTTCCTACACGCACCTAAAGCACACTGGACCAATGTACAGCAGCTCATGCATATAAATCAGCAAACAAGGATGAGTGGACACTGACTGAGCAAGTTTACAGTTGGATATTATAAACCAGAAATCCCTCAAGTTCCACAAGGAAAGCGATAAGCAAAAGGCATTGCAGGGTTTCTGTAAATACAAGATACGTGTTCTTAGTTTGACATTCTGCCATTGCTGTTTGAGAGAGAATGGTTATGATTGTCTGTTTTGTGATTGATTGATGAAATTTGCTTCATGCTCACATATGATATAGACAAACACTTGAATCTTGCTGTGTAGAGCCTGATTAGGATATAATGCAAGTCACTTTCACATCAAATAAAGCCGTTATTTGTTTGCCTCTGAGTGTATTATAGTATAGGGAGGGATTATTTCCATGAATGGCTAGTCAGCTTTATTTGCAGACATTAAGGACTCACTAAATGCCTCATATGAAGCAGTTAATGGTATTCCAACACTGCACATATGTTTTTATACGCAATGCTAATCACTGGAGCCCAAACGATCGTGGGATACTATATGTTTTGAGATACAGCAACATTACATGACATTAGTTAAACTTAAATGAGTTTGAAATGACTTACCTCAGGCTAAATATAGATGAAAGAATATGAGTCTATACCGCATAGAGATGCATTAAAAGATGAAGACGGCAATTATGAAGTAAAAGATGATTCTGACTGCAGTTTCGTTCTCTTGCTGACACACAGACGCGCACACATACTCTGAAAACACATCCCAACACTCCCAGCCTAATTACAGGGCCATGCAATAGCTCTCCTCAGGGAAGATTATATAGCTCTATTTCTGACAGGTAAAAATTAGATACCTAATGGAATGGAAGCTTTCTACGACGAAGAGGACAGTGAAAAAAATGTACTTTTTAATTTAAAAGCCCCTTAAATTAGATTTTAATTTGGAGAGCACCATGAAAAAGCTAATAGACTAAATCAGCTAGTTTTTTCCTCAGTTTGTGTGTGTGCGAGGATGTGGGAGTGGATGGATGTTTGTACGATTCGTTCAGTTTTCCTCTGTGCTTAAATTTTAATGAAGACTGTTCATTAACAGGCCTAATTACAAAACATTGAGATTTTCCTCATCAGTCTTCTCACAGTATAAAACTTCTGATTGAAGAGTTTATAGTTGGGCACCAGCTTGTTGTTTTTTCCATATTGGAATCAGGATTGGGATGCTGATTGCTGGAATCCATTATTATTCCATTATATACTGTAACTTTTTTAGAAAATAAAATAAAACTGTGTAATAATGGATTCCAGCAACCAGCATCCAATGCTGGAAAATTCTCCCACAAGTTCTTTGTTTTTTTCAGCATTTTTGTGTATTTAAACGCTTTCCAACAATAACTGTATGATTCTGAGATCCATATTTTCACACTGAGGACAACTGAGCGACTCATGTGCAACTATTATAGAAGGTTCAAATGCTCACTGATGCTTCAGAAGGAAAAACAATGACATGAGAGCCGGGGTGTGAAAACTTTTAAACAGAATGAAGATATGTACATTTTTCTTCTTTGGTCTAAATATCTTTTTTTTTTTTTTTTCCCCCTTTAGAACTGCCTTTCAGAAGCTACAAAAGATACTTACATGTATCTTAGAAGGCAAAATAAGTCAAATTTGCCCTGATCTTCAACAACTTTTTTCCTTCTGGGGCATCAGTGAGTGTTTGAAGTTTCTGTAATAGTTGCATATGAGTCCCTCAATTGTCCTCAGTGTGAAAAGATAGATCACATAATCATACAGTCATTGTTGGAAACGGTTCAAATACACAAAAATGCCAAACAATCAAATAATTTTTGGGGCCTGAAGGATTTTTCTAAAGAACAGTGGGCAGTTTCACAGTTCAGGACAAACAAGGGACTTGTGAAAAACTATCACTAAAAAATAAAAACTAAAAATTTTAAAAAAGTGAATAATTCAGGTAACAACAACTTTAAAACTGGGTCATTTTTATAATTTCAGCTATTATTTTCTCTTGTGGACTGAATGTAAAAGTTTTTATGTGAAATATCTTATTCAGATCAGTACGAAAAAATAACATTTTTGTATGATCTCTCTTATTTTGGTAAAATAATTAACATTTTGCAGATTCTGCAAGGTGTATGTAAAGTTTTAACTTCAACTGTATAGAATTGCTGCTTGTTGAAAAAAAAAAAAAAGAAAGAAAAGTTGTGTCTTTAATTTCATCATCCATCCATTATATAAACCTTTAGTGAATGGTTGACCCAAAAATTACATTTTCTGAAAATGTACTCACCCTCAGGCCATCCAAGATGTAGATGAGTTTGTTTCTTCATCAGAACAGATTTGGAGAAACTTAGCATTACATCACTTGCTCACCAGCGGATCCTTTGTAGTGAATGGGTGCCGTCAAAATGAGTTCAAACAACTGATAAAAACATCACAAGTATCCACAAGTAATCCACACAACTATAAAAACTAGAAAGAGGATTTTTATTTTTTTATATCGTGCTTTGCTGGATATTAAGGAATAAAGTGTTATTTCATAAATTGTTTTAGCAAGATGAAGAAAGGGGGAGACATGGTAATATTAATTGCAGTGAAGTGTCAAGCACCTACTAACACGAATTCAAGTTGCTTTAATAAAAGAACAAGAACCATCTTCTAGCTGTCAACACCTCAACACCTAGCTTGCAAATTATTGCTAGTTCATGTCAAAAAGTTATTTTATTTAGCTGGGTTTGCACAATTTAGTTAATTACACATAAGCAATATTTGAGTAGTGACAGAGGCGTTTCTAGGATTTTAAAACATCCAGGGCTGGTGCCAAAACATCAGGGGCTAGTGGTGGTGGGTGGGAGCTCACATCATGCTCACATAAGTGCTTGAACCTGGATCCTTCTAGGGGGTTCTGGGGGCATTAAACTGGGGGTTAAAGACCTTGTCACACTATGAACAATAGTAAATAGTAATCACAGCAAATAGCAACCATATCAAAGTATTATAACAAAATTATAACATTACAAAAGTATGTCGGACAAATAAAATAATAAATTGGAAAATGTATTTATAACTGTAACAAATATATAGTTGCATGCAAAAACAGGGCCCTATTTTTTCCCCCAAATTCTGTTTTATTTATTTATTTAATTATTATTATTATTATTATTTTTTTTTTCAAATTCTGTTTTCTGTTTTCATTTTTCTGGATTTCTTTTTAATGATTACATTTAATTTTATTCATCAAAATGTAATTAATCATGTGTAATTAAAACCAAATTAAAACCATGAATCTTATACAATTTACCATCAATTTATCAAAAGTTAAGAAAAATTACATATAAAAATGACCCTATAAAATGTTTTTATTTTTCTCACTTTACGTTTTATTGTTACCAAATATGTTTTAGCATGTCCGTATTTTTCTGGTTATTAAATGAAGGTATAAAATATTAATTTAATTGATATTTTAATGAAAACTATATTATTTATTTATTTTTGACAAATAAAGGGGATTTACTATTAAAATTTAAAACGTGGAAGAAATATTGTGTGAAAAAAATTGTATACATTTTATAAATTAATAGTAGTAGTAGTAGTAGTGGGCACATAAATTATACTGAATGATTAAATTAAACCAAACTTTTATTTTGACGGGTTGCCGTGAATACCTTTAACTTTCTGTGTGTATATTTGGCGCTTTTTTACTCAAATGAAACACTGAAATGCTCATGAAGTGAATCTCAGGGCAGTTCTGGAGATGTTGTCAATGTATTTATGTCTTCATTTAGTGAAACGGCAGATGCTGAAATCACTGCGAGCGTCCACGCCGTTCATTCATAAAAAGACACACAGAACATGAAGGATTCATATTCAAATAGTATTTTGTGGCATAATATTTACAGATACGAGTCCTTATCGTGACTTGATTTAAGTTTAATGACCAACTTTTGATTCATTCATTCAAACTTTAACAAATTCCGTGGAAATCATAGGGCCATACAAAAAACATTCGGGGCTGGAGTAAAAACTTTCGGGGCTCGAGCCCCAAATGATTAGCCCTAGCAATGCCCCTGAGTAGTGATAATGTTTTTGTGCGGAGCTGCTGTCCATTATCAGATCAGTTTAGCCAATTTTTTTTTATCTAGTATTAATTTTCTATTGTGGAGCATTTCTATGATGGATGGATGCACTTTTTGGGCTTTAAAATCTCAACAGCCATTCACTGCCATTATAAAGCTTAGAAGAGCCAGGGCATTTTTTTTTTTAATATAACTCTGATTGTATTCATCTGAAAGAAGAAAGTCATATACACCTAGCATGGCTTGAGGGTGAGTATGGGGTCATGGGCTAATTAAATTTTTTTGGTGAACTATCCCTTTAAACTTCTGCATGTTAACATTAAACATCTAGCATGAAAAATAAAAAACAATTTTACTACATTTACTAATCTTGGTAAATGTTAATTTCTTCAAATACTAATATATTTTTATCCTTTAAGCTGCAAATTAACATTTAGCAAATATAACTAAACATTAATGTATTATTAACAAAGATAAATTAACAAATTTACAAGTGTATTTATACATGAAAAAATGTAGACCAATAAACTGACCGGACTAATTCAAATCAAATCGAGTGTTAAAAGGGCCAAAACCCTTAGAAAATTGTTTAAAGTGTGTTAAAGTTTGGAATTGGCTATTTAAGTCAGCTTCTGCCATTTTAATGTGCAATAAGCATCTGCTAGTCAGTAAACAGCCTCATGCTACAGTCTAATGTGTTATTGTAGAATGTAGACACATGTATCGAATGACTTCGCCTATGACTTAGACTGAATATGTAGTGGTGCTAATGTAATAAGCTCAGTAATGTACCAATCACTGATGGACAGCTTGTGCATTTTTACAGTGGTTTGATTAAATTCACAGGGGCAAGAGAGATCTCATGCTTGGTCATATTGCATTCCTACAGCTTCAGAAATAAGCGCCCATCTCCACAGTACATAATAGTTGAGAAAAATAAAAGAATCTTGAGAACCAGGGTAGAAAACGAAAAAAAAGCATAATTCGAAGGAACAGACTGTTACGGAAGAAGCGAGAGGTTACTAATGCCGTAATGACAGAATAGATCAAGTTTTTCTGCCTGCAGTGCAATGCAGATGATCACTTTGTGTCAACAGAAAGAGAGCACGCAAATCACAGTTAGCAGGTCAATAAGTACGACGGCACGTCTGAATGACAGAGCCGCTTCTGCGCTCGGTAATGGTTTTTCTGTGATGTGTGTGTGTTCGTCCGCTGTAAGCTCTCAAAACAAACACTTGCAATATGCCACGCATTTGCATGGGGACAAAAACAGTCAATTATTGTACAAATGAAATATGAGAATGAGAAATGTAGGCAATTTCTTCCTCAAATCAAATGAACACAAACACGTATCCATTCCACAAAGCGCGGACTGGCTTCCCGAGGCGTTCACGAATAGAGGTGGAAAGATACAGAGAGGGAGAAAGCAAAACAGAAGGAGAGACAAAGCGAGAAAAACGTGGAGAGCTCTGGGAGGAGGGTTGTTCACACAATGCCGAAAGCAGAGACGTGCTGACTCGCCGCAGGCCGATGGAACAGACAGCGAGGTGGAGGCATTCAAAGACGATGGCAGCTACAGTCTTAAAAGCACAGAGGTTAGATTGTGCCAGCATGGTGCACGCTTAAAATCTTCATCAAGAATTGAAATGCAAATACTCTGTGTGAAAACAGCCATACAAAGAAACATTCACATTGCACGCACCACCTCGACTGTGGCCAATGTAAACAGAGTTTCACACCCCTGTTGAAGAAAACAGCTTGATCAAATCAAAACTGACCCTATTTATTTTCTCCCTGGTTTTATGATTCATTGGAGGAAAAATTGTTTGTCTTTGTAATATTTAATCAAAATGTAATAAGGTCAGTGACCTGATGATTTTTTTTTTTTTTTTTTTTTTGGAAGTTGGAGGTTATTCAAGAACATTAAAAATGCAATTCACATGAAAAACCTCCTTTTTGGTGAACGTGTTTTCAATTTCTGTACTAAACAGACTTTTGGTCATTTTCATGAAAAATTAAAATTAAATAATTAAACTGGTGGTGACTTTCTATTTTGAAATTAAATAAATTTCAGCAAGATACAAAGTCTCTGTCACACACTGTGTCAGAAGGAATGACGGAGACATAGATCAAAGGAACAGAGTTTATTATAATCCAGAACACACGGTAATCCACACTTGGAACAGTGAAGACAGACGTATAAGATGATGTAGACCTGACAGAGACAGACTAGACATGGGGTAACAAGCTTAATTGCAAGACACACCAGGATTAAATGAACATTTAAACAAGGGAGGAACTGGGTCACGGAGCATTTGGGGTGGGAAAACAACAAAACAGGTCCATATTCCTGACATATCGCCCCCCTCCCGGAAGGCATGTCCTTGCGCCTTGGTGGGGGGGATCCAGCACGGACCAGACAGAGACAGGAGGGACTTGGAGCAGGAGGAGCCAGGCGGGACCCAGGCCACAGCCATAATGGCGACCCATGGCGGAGCATGTGTCGGAGGAGCCTGAGGTGGAGACGTAGAGCCGAAGAGCCGATGAGCCAGGGTGACAAGGAGGATCCGGAGGGCCGATGTGGGACAGATGGCACCAGTGAACAATGCGGAGGTGTGGATCCGAAGGGTCGCGGTGGAGTCAGAGTGACAGAGGACCAAGGTGTAGCCAAAGGGATGGAGGAGCCTGTCGGAGCTGGAGGGACGAAGGGATGAAGCAAAGCCGTAGGACTGGAGTCCCGATGAAAAGGATGGTCAACAACAGACCAAGGCGGAGCCGGAGGGACAAGGGTGCCCAGCAGAGCCAGTGGACTGCCGGGCCACAGCAGAGAGGAGGGAGCTAGGAGCCATGGTGGAGCCCTTGGGTCAATGGGCCGAGGCGGAGTCCTGGACTCTGAGGCTGGAGGTGGAGACAGGGGATCCACCAGCCACGACGCCGATGGAGACTGGCAGACCTGCAGTGAGTCCACCTCACAGCTAAGTTCCTATTTGTTCAGATGAGCTCTGTCTGACATTGTTAGTGTTTTCGTCACGTAAATAAGTAAAATGCGGACGACTACATCAGTCCCACTCCCAACCCAGAGTCCAAGCATCACCCCGCTGCATGGAGCATCAGCCTGAGCACACCGAAGACGGAGAGCCAGCTCCCACCAAGCCATCATCAAGAGGAACGACATAGATGAGGTTAGCCTCAGAGCCAAAGCCTCATTTTATAATAATAACAATAATAATTCATTACATTTACATAGTGATTTTTTAAGCACTCAAAGCACTTTTCATTGTAAGGGGGTATCTCCTCATCCACCACCAGTGTGTAACATCCACCTGGCAGCCATAGTGCGCCAGAACGCCCACCACACACCAGCTTATTGATGGAGAGAAGACAGAGTAATGAAACCAATCAGAATATGGGGCAGCATATTAGGAGGCCATGATGGTCAGAGGCCAATAGGCAAATTTGGCCAGGATGCCAAAGTCACACCTCTACTCTTTCGAAAGACATCCTGGGATTTTTTATGACCACAGAAAGTCAGTACATTGGTTTAACATCTTATCCGAAGGACGGTGCTTTTTGACAGTACAGTGTCCCCATATCTATACTGGGGTGCTAGGACCCACACAGACCACAGGGTAAGCAACCCCTGTTAGCCTCACTAGCACCTTTTCCAGCAACAACCTAGTTTTCTCAGGAGATCTCCCATCCAGGTACTGACCAAGCTCAACCCTGCTTAGCTTTAGTGGGCTTGATGTATGACCAGGTGCGAGAGCCAGCATCAATACATGCGACGGCGAACTGTATGTCTGCTTGGAACTGTCTTCCTGCCTTTGATTACTGTCTATCTGTCCTGTCCGTGGCACTCCCTGTGATAGGAATTGCTATTCTCCTCTGACTGTCATGAACTCCCACCCAGCCTCCCTCTCCCTCTGAGCTTTCTGCATCCTGCCAGTGCCTCAGCTCATCCTCAGCTCTCGATCTGTGGAGCAGATTCGCTTCGGGTCTATTGGTTTCTTGCTTCATCGAAGTCTGAGGATTCCCGGTCTCCGCCTCCAACCTCTGAAACCTGGCTCCACCATGGTTCACAGCCCGCTTGTCTCCACCATGACCGGTCAGTCCACTAGCTTCCCCAGCCTTCCTCGTCTATCTGGATCCACCTTGGTTGGTCGCCTGCCTGTCCTCCCTTCAGGACTACACTCTTTGCCTTTTTGTTTTGTCTCTCTAGCTCTGTTGATCTTCTCCCTCATTCCGGCTCCATGGCTTCCGGATTCCCACCTGCGTCTCAGTCGCCTGAGCCATTTGCTCCGCCTTAGCCCCCTGGATCCTCACGTCACCCTGGATCTGCAGCTCTCCATCTCCACCCTGGGCTCTTTTACCACTGGCTCCGCCTCCATCACCCCTTCCTCTCTGGCTCCTCCCTCCATCACCACCACCCTGGACTCTGTTTGTTGTCCTCCTCCCGGTCATCAGGCCATCTTCAGAACCCACTCCTGCCTGTCTGTTGTTAACCCTTCATCTTCTTATACACAGTACACACACATATATATATATATATTATGTAAACAAAAACTTTTATTTTGGATGCAATTAATTGTAATTAATCGTTTAACAGTCCTACTTTTCAGCAATTAGATTTTTTTAATGTACTTATTTGTTGTTCACACAATAAGTACACACACATATATATATTATGTAAACAAAAACTTTTATTTTGGATGCAATTAATTGTAATTAATCGTTTAACAGTCCTACTTTCCAGCAATTTGATTTTTTTAATGTACTTATTTGTCGTTCACACAATGACAAATAAGTACATCCTGGAATGACTATTCCTTCTTGCTGACATCACCATCCAATAATCCATCATCATTTTAGCAAACTCACATTTGTTCTGGCTCTATCCTGGCATGTAATGCTCATTTTTCAACATCCAATCAATACCTAATGCATCACGCAGTGTCCTACATTTTTTTTCTCATTGAATGTCTCTTTTCACTCCGAACTGGGTTATATCACAGAAGTAAACATAATTGTAAATGACAGTTCACACTTCAAACTTCAAACTTCAAACTAGTCTAAAGTGGTTTGCTTGTTTATTAGCTAGTCTCCCAGACTGGCCAACTTCTTGTAAAGTTGGTCAAGTGCCCAAGACCCCTTTAAAACCATCAAAACAGACCTGTCTGGGAGACTAACAACCTACACTGACTTAAAGGGATAGGTTATCCAAAAATTAAAAAGATCCAAGTTCCAAACCTGTAAGACCTTCGTTCATCTTCGGAAAACAGATGACATTCAAGAGTTTTATGACCCTGCATTGTCAGCAACAGAACTACTAAGTTCAAGGCCAAAAAAGGTAGCAAGGACATTGTTAAAATAGTCCATGTGACTTCTGAATAGTCCATTCTTCTCTTCTTTGTCAGTCTTCGCTGCGAGTTCAGAAGAGCGCTATTCAGTACTCACATGAGCGATTTTAACAGTCTTTTTACTATCTTTCTGGACCTTGAATGTGTCAGTTGCATTGCTGTCTATGGAGGGTATAAAAGCTCTTGGATTTCATCCAAAATATTTTAATTTGTGTTCTGAAGATGAACAAAGGTCTTACAGGTTTGGAACGACCTACTGGAACAAGTAATTAATGACCAAATTTTCATTTTGGGGTGAATTAACCCTTTATCCTGTTTTCTCAACATCTATCCAATTTGCACTGTTCACAGAAACATAATGTAGGGCACTTACTGTACATTACAACACAGTATATACTAGTTCAGTATCTAGGACAGAGAGATACAGTAGTGAGAAAGTAAGAGAGACAAAAAAAAAAGAGGCCACACTCTGTCCTTCCGTTCCATTAATGAAGTCAGTCAGTTACTGCCACCGTACCCAACCACATCTGAAGTTGTCTGCATTAATCAGACAGATGTGAATCTTATAACGGAAGAGTTTCTGGCAAGCACTGCAGGTCAAACTTCGTACAGCTCACACCTCAACAGGCCCGACAGCCATCAAGCTAATAACGTATACACCACATGTGTGCACTCTCTTTTTACAACATCACATTCTGATATTTATGAAAGCCTGGCACACTGGCCACATCCTAATACATCCACCGGACTACACCAATAAACAGCTGAATACAACAAACCTAATGAGAACTGAAATTAACATGAAGTGAACCACCACATTAACCCCCATAAATGCTGTTATCGTGCTGCTGGAGAATATCATTTCTTGATTAGAGGGGAACTGCGAATGCTCGTCGCATTCAAGCTTTCCGTCTGGCGTCATAATTAGATGACGGTTTTGGAGCAGGAAAGGTCTCGGAACCTGAAGTGGAGGTTTGATTAAGGATGCGTAATGTAAACCCGGCGCTGATGCATATTGATGTGGGACTCTGGCGTTACGTGGCCACCTCAGGTACTTCCTGAGTTGATTCCTGCCCCCCAATTATCTCTAAATGTGTCTCGCTGATTGAGGAGGAAGGAAATGAAAGCGAAAAGAACAACTAACTGGATCTGAATTAAAGAACATCAGGCTTTTACAGAGAATGCACACAAATAACTTTCACTTTGTCTTTTGCCGACTGTGGCCTTTCGCATGGCAGTGGGTGTTTCCACGGTCTCACACGAGTTCCATTAAAAGTGTGATAATGACTAAAAATACTGTTCGCAGTACAACGGGGAGTTAGCTGTCACGGTTCCCACACACACGCACACACACTCTCAGCAAGGTCTACTGAGGGACTCTCTATTCTGCAGTGGTTCGATGATGCTTTCTTACCCTCTTACACTTTAACAGCAATTAAAGCCTTATTATGTAGCTGAAATACTACAACCTTAATTGTCTGCATTGTCAAAGCAATTCATTGACATTTTAATAGAAAAGTATCATGGTCAGACCCAACACACTCTCATGACAATTCATATTATGTATTTTTTCAGTTGTATGCTTCTGCAAGGTCTATTTACACCTCTGACATGCTTAATTTTTTTTTATTTTTTATTTTTTTGCATGTTTCCATATAAATCGTGGTACGAATACCTATGTAATCATCACTGCATAAAGTAGTTACGTTTTCTCATAAGACCGGGTTAATGATATCATGGTTTTTCATGATACTATATATCATGTATCATATATCATAGCTTTTGGCCAAACCATGGTTTTTACCTAACAAAGCTAAAAAGTACAAAAGCTGTCACTGGGCTGGTAACTTTTCAAAAGTTACATTTTTATACCTTATTTACCCATAAAGGATGCATATTACTACCTAAAGTACAGATATTAGCACCTTTTGAAAGTTTACTGCCAAAGTAACAAGTTTCGTTCCCTTTTTCTAAAAGAGTAAGGAATAGCAAATTGAATCAGCGATTTCAGCTTCTCATCAAACTTTCTGTCCAATCAAATGCTCTCTAGAATCCGAAGCGTCCCGTTCCCTACACTATAAATAGACGCTGAAGCTGTGGCTGAAATCGCTATTACCATTAAACATGGTTAATACGTATTAACGCGTATTAAACAGCATGTTAATACAATGATACCATATACAAAAACCATGGTAGTTATATGATACTTTCTGGTAGCGTGGCCACTCGGCAATGCTAAAACAAATCTACAGCATGTAATGTATATAATCAATTTGAATCTTTTCTGAAGTAATAAAGGCCAGTTTCAGATAAAATTTGGAAATTCAATTTGTGACTCCTTTAAATGACCTCAGCAATTGTGATATGGAAGTAACAGTCATATAAAGACTCAGTAATGAGTCTGGTCTTTAAAACAGATCAGGACGAACTGTTATTAAAGTCTTTAGATATACTTGACTTATGTCATAAAACTAAACCCATCAGTTGCGGTGGAAAATATTTTTATACAGAAATAAACTACCGCTCAAAAGTGTCTGTGCAATTTTTTTTTTTTTAAGTTTCTTATGCACACCAAGGCTGCATTTATTTGATCAAAATAAAAAGAATAAAATTGTTACAAATGATTACAGTTTCAAATAATTCATTTAAATAAATTTAGTAATTATCAATGAATAATTAATTATTAATAATATGATTTTTAAATTATTATTATCAATGTTGAAAACAGTTGTGCTGCTTAATGTTTTTATGGACACCATCATACATATTTTTGTCATTCTGTGCCAAAAGTATATGAAATCTTTTGTAACAGTACAAAATGTTTTAATTTTAACGCTTCCTTAAATAAAAATAATAATTTCTTAATAAATAACCACATCAGTTGGATATGTATCCACAGCATCATATTCATCAGAAATATCTTTTTATTACCAAAACTGGTATTTGTTTAAACATTCTGTGTCCTGTGATGTTTTTGTCTTTTCCTTTTCTTAAGAACATAACCACAATTTATGACCATGAATATTTATATCTAATTATTACAATTTTATTATTAAAATTATATATATATATTTATATATATATATATATATATAAATATATACATACATACATACATATATACAATTTGTATTTTTATTGGATTTTTTTATTTTTTCACCGTTATTTCCTTTAATTAATCTATCTTACATTAGGAGCAAGAAATATTTACACTCAGAAACCACAATGTAATACCCATACCCATAAAAACATAAACAAACTGGCAATTAAAGGGTTTTCATCTTGAAATACATTTTTGGTAGTTATGATCAAACTTGATGTTGGGGGGAAAAAAGTGAAAGTGGAAAAAATATATATATATATTAATTTATAATATTTTCATTACCATTTTTGACATGGACATTTTTGTCCTCTTAGGACCTGTGTACATTTTTAAATTGACGCACACGGGTTAAAACAAGAAAAAAAAACAAGTTGTGCTTAATATTCATTCCCTGAAAATAACTCTTAATATACACAATGTTGCTGCTCTAGCAAAATCTGTCTTGTTTTAATTATGTTTAGATATTTTTACTGGAAAACAAGACAAAAACAATGACTCTTGCAGTAATATAAGTCTTTGAAGTCTACTGAATCACCACAATGAAGCATCATGCAAACCTTGTTAACCCGCTTTTATTTAATAAGTTAAAACATAAACAGGACAAAATTTGTGTCATCATCAGGATGTTCCTGCTGTGGGCTTTTGCGCTGATGGACAGGCATAGCTGCAGCAGGAGTCTAGTTAATTAAACTGATAACAATGTCTGCCTCATTACTGAAAAATGCTGTGTCATGCTCCTGATGTCCGCTATTGATCACCGCTGCCACATGCCCCAACAGATGCACTTACACACACACACGCACGCACCGATTCCCTTGAACACACTCGAGATTCCCACATTTCTGCTGCCTCGCTTTCTCCTTCAGCTCACGCTACCTCTACCTTCATATGCTCTCTCTCTCTCTGGAGCACGTACACACGCACACACGCAGGTTTTGACAGCACATTCATCACCTCCTCTATTTTCAGTGCTTTAATTAGCTCTGCACTTAAAGCTGCTGTCATTGTGCCTCTGTGGCACATGGTGCTCGTGTCAAGAGGCGCTCATGCATAGGGCTGGAATTTGTGTGTGTGTGCGTGTGTGTGTAGGTGTCGGGGGCTTCACCTTTGTTAGGGGGGAGGAGATGAAGTGAAACGTACTTATCAACTTGTTCAATGAGCCTCTGTGAAATTTGTTAACTTTTCTGCTTGAGAAGAATAAAAAACAGCACGCGTGTCAGTTCTTCCTCTTTCATGTGCACCTCTCGTCTTTTCTTCACTGGTTTTATCACCTTTGACATGTTTTCTCGCATTGATTTTTCTTGTTTTTCTTGTTAGGTTTATGATTAAAAGCAAAATACACAGTCTGCAAATGAAGAATATAAACGTATATAATAAAATATATATTTAGTCCTATACTATTCATTACATTATACATTTTTTAATGTATTATTTTTTATTTTGCATTTATCTAAGTTCATTCATTTTACAAGGATCTTAGGGGTCGACCGATTATCGATCTAGACACCGATGTTCTCTACGATTAACTTACGATGCTTTTGAGAAACACAGCCTCAGTCGATTATCAACGCCGATTTCAAACATTTTATTGGTTATTGGTATCACATTCAATAATCGTTATCAACATTGGTCCTGAAAAACACATATCGGTCAACCCCCTACTTGTAATGAACTTACATTAATTAACACTTTTTATGTTATGTATATAACCATTTACTGCAAAAATAATTGAATTAGCATTTTTTTCCCCCCTTGTTTTCCAGTAAAACTTAAAACAAGACAACTTAAAACAACTTATAAAATGAATAAATGTTAAGAAGAAATATATTTAAAAAAATAGATTTGAAAATATTGTTTATTTTTTTTATTTTATTCTATTATATACAGTATTATTATTTTATAGTTTTTAAAGAATATAATAATAATAATAATAATTATTATTATTATTATTATTATTTATTTATTTATTTTTTTTTTATTATTATTATAAAAAGATTTAGCACTATTCATTTGGTAATGTTGTTTCAGCAATTGTGCCATTACTGAAGTAATCACATATGTGACCCTGGACCACAAAACCAGTCTTAAAGGAGAATTCCACTTCCAGAGCAACAATTCACAATTAATTTACTTACTCCCTTGTCATCCAAGATGTTTATGTCTTTCTGTCTTCAGTTATAAAGAAATTATGGTTTTTGAGGAAAGCATATCAGGATTTTTCTTCATATAATGGACTTCAATTGTGCCCCTGATTTTGAACTTCCAAAATGTAGTTTAAACGAAAATCAAGAAAAGTCCTAAAAAAAGTCCAAGAAAAGTCCAAGAAAAATCCTGAAATGTTTTCCTCAAAAACCATAAATTCTTTACGACTGAAGACAGAAAGACATGAACATCTTGGATGACAAGGGGGTGAGTAAATTATTTGTAAACTGTTGTTTTGGAAGTGGACTTCTCCTTCAAGTCGCACTGGGTATATTTGTAGCAATAGCCAAAAAAATACACTGTATGGGTCAAAATTATCGATTTTTCTTTTATCATGCCAAAAATTATTAGGATATTAAGTAACGATGAAGTCTCATTAAGTCCCATGAAGAAGATATTTTGTAAATTTCCTACCATAAATATATCAAAACTTGATTTTTGATTAGTAACACGCATTGCTAAGAACTTCATTTGAACAACTTAAAAGGCAGTTTTCAAAAGTTATCAGTTAAAATCACCTTTAAAAGGACAGTTCACCCCAAAATGAAAATTTGCTGAAATTCCTCAGGCCTTTCAAGATGTAGATGAATTTGTTTCTTCATCTGAACAGATTTGGAGAAATGTAGCTTTACATCATCTGCTCATCAATGGTTCCTCTGTAGTAAATGGGTGCCGTCAGAATGAGAGTCCCAACAGCTGATAAATCATCACATTAAACCATTAGTAATCCATACGACTCCAGTCCATCAGTTAAGGGGGTGAGTAAATTATTTTAGAAACTGTTGTTTTGGAAGTGGACTTCTCCTTCAAGTCGCACTGGGTATATTTGTAGCAATAGCCAAAAAAATACACTGTATGGGTCAAAATTATCGATTTTTCTTTTATGCCAAAAATTATTAGGATATTAAGTAACGATGAAGTCTCATTAAGTCCCATGAAGAAGATATTTTGTAAATTTCCTACCATAAATATATCAAAACTTGATTTTTGATTAGTAACACGCATTGCTAAGAACTTCATTTGAACAACTTAAAAGGCAGTTTTCTCAACATTTCGATTTTTTTGCACCTTCAGATTCCAGATTTTCAAATAATTGTATCTAGGTCATATTATCCAATCCTAACAAACCATACATTAATGGAAAGCTTATTTATTCAGCTTTCAGATTATGTATAAATCTCAATAAAAAAAAAAAAAAAATGGACCCTTATGTTTTGTGGTCCAGGGTCACATATATATAGTGTACTTATATAGGTGGTTTTGCAGTACAACCTGTACTATTATGTATATATAAATACACACAAATTAATGTATATATTTAAGAGAAATATGTTATGTACAAAATATTTTAATTTATATATAATATAAATTCTAGAAAAAATATAATAAATATATATACTTGTAAATATTTCTTAAATATGCACATGAATGTGCTTGTATTTATATAAACATTATAATTACACACAGTACACACATATATATTAGGCAAACTCAAACTTTTATTTTGTATGCGATTAACCGCAATTAATTTACTTTAGGGGTCGACCAATATGTGTTTTTCAGGGCTGATGCAAATACCGATTATTACAGATCAAGTAGACCGATAACCCATATTTTGAACCGATATATATGTCTGGTGTAAAAATAAAAATTAATGTAAAATTATTAAACTATTTTATCAGCAAATCAGATTTGAAAAAGACCACAACCATCAAATATCGGTGCCGATAATCAGCCAGGACAATAATCGGTCGACCCCTAATCATAAGTAATTCAATACATAATACAGTATACATATGTAATGGGACAATCACGTAACACAACATTACTCGAATAGTGCTAGAAAATGTATCTTTTACTGTACTGACCTTACACAAGCCACAAAGTTCATCAATAATAAAAAAAATTGTCAGTCAACTGAATTCTATAGCTGTGCAAATCAATAAGGTAGAAAGCTCATGATTCTTCACATAAAACATTAATATATTTTCACTAGCAATGAAATAGTATGAGTTTAACACTGAGCGAATCTGTGTCTTCAAAGATAAACATTCCGTTTTAAAACTCCCGCAGGTATTCATTAAAATAGTATAATTGCTGCAGCCTTAGACTTAAGTTGTTTGTAGCATTTTGCTTCTCTGATTTGCTTCATTGCTCTGAAAACATTAATCTATTTGTTGCTCTATTATCAGAGAAGGCTCAAACACAAACATCTGTCATGTGCTCTCATGAGCAGTGTACCTGGGTCGCTGCTGACCAAATGCCAATCAAAACACTCTCTTGAATGTTCATGAGGAAGGGGAGATGGGGGTATCTCCCTCTCTCGCTCTCTTTTTCCTGGTCAATAATGGTGAAATTGTTCAATGGCTCTTTTGTAGCCAAGACTTTAAGATATTGACTTTTAAAAATACACCAGCCCTGAGAAACATTCACTGGAGTACGAAGTGTGACAGCAATATTAAAATTGCTATATTTTGCTCTGTCCTTTTTTTAAAAAACCTGTTCAGAACAGTCTGAACTTTTGTGAGAGCACAAATAAACCAGTCTCTGTTTAATATAGAGAAACTTTCTCAAAGAAAGACCTTTTGAA
Organism: Labeo rohita; assembly: GCF_022985175.1. Lineage (NCBI taxonomy): Eukaryota > Metazoa > Chordata > Actinopteri > Cypriniformes > Cyprinidae > Labeo > Labeo rohita. The sequence goes on along the minus strand of NC_066888.1, from coordinate 11,060,576 downwards.
TGCCAAATATATCTAATAAAAAATCCAAATGACAGTCTCTGCATGGCAGAATTCATCAAAGCTTCACAAAAACGGTGTATCGTCTACGAACGCAGTCATGAAGGCCACAGGTACTGCTGTGGGAGTGTGGCACAAGTTATCAGTTAAAATCACCTTTAAAAGGACAGTTCACCCCAAAATGAAAATTTGCTGAAATTCCTCAGGCCTTTCAAGATGTAGATGAATTTGTTTCTTCATCTGAACAGATTTGGAGAAATGTAGCTTTACATCACCTGCTCATCAATGGTTCCTCTGTAGTAAACGGGTGCCGTCAGAATGAGAGTCCCAACAGCTGATAAATCATCACATTAAACCATTAGTAATCCATACGACTCCAGTCCATCAGTTAACATCTTGTGAAGTGATAAGCTATGTGTCCATAATTACTTAAAATAAAAGTCCATAATCTGTCTAAAATATCAGTCCATAATGCATAAAAACACTTCTGCCAGTGAAAAAGATCATTTCCTGTTGTCCCCTTACATCAAAATCCACCAACCTATTTGTTAAGAACGGTTTTGGACATTTTTTTTTTTTTGCTTCGGTCAAGATGACTTTTTCAGAAGAAAGCAATATTATGAATAAAGGACTGGAAACAATGGTTTGATGTTAAAAAAACTTGTCAATGATGAATCTATTTTTTTTTTTCAAATGCACAGCAGTTTGCTTCACAAGACATGAATTGATGGACTGGAGTCGTGTGGATTACTTACGGTTTATTGTGATGTTTTTTATCAGCTGTTTGGACTCATTCTGACGGCACCTGTTCAGTGCAGAGGATTCATTGGCGAGTGATGTAATGCTACATTTCTTCAAATCAAGAAGAAACAAACTGAATTTTCCACCAAATTTCCATTTCCAAAAGGGTTGGGCCGTTAGACGATGCCATCGTCCATCGCCGATGGCTGACAGGCATCACAGCGTTGAAGCGGCATCGTGATCCCATCTAAATGCAAGATCGCGCTTTACTTTCATTTTCACTTTCGAGATTCGCAATCACTCGGGTTCTGTGTATACTAGAGCGGCAGTACTTTCCACACATTTCACAAAAATAGATGTTTGTCAGTGGTGCTCAGAATCTGCAAATCATTTGACATGATGCTCAGTCATCTATCCTTACTCTGTTTATGTAGTAAGTGAAATTTCATATACTGTAATGTAACAGGCTACTGCTAGCAAGCAGCTAACCATGTCCCTTTAATGGTGTTATTTTCCGTAAATACAGACACCAAGCTCCCTCCCCCCACTCCCCGTCGATGTCATCGTCCATCACGATGTTTCACTGTAGATGTCCGTCCGATGCCAATTTGGTAGTCATTGCCCAACCCTAGTTTTCAACATTTCAAATAAATCAGCATATTAGAATGATTTCTGGAGGATCATGTGAAACTGAAGACTGGAGAAATGATGCTGAAAATCAGCTTTGCATCACAGAAATAAATTCTATTTTAAAGGAGAAGTTCACTTCCAGAGCAAAAATTTACAGATAATGTACTCACCCCCTTGTTATCCAAGATATTCATGTCTTTCTTTCTTCAGTTGTAAAGAAATTTTGTTTTTTGAGGAAAACATTTCAGGATTTTTCTCCATATAATGGACTTCAATGGTGCCCATGAGTTTGAACTTCCAAAATGCAATTTAAATGCAGCTTCAAAGGACTCTAAACGATCCCAGCTGAGGAAGAAGGGTCTTATCTAGTTATATGAGCGGTTATTTCTAAAAAATAAAATTTATATACTTTTTAACCTTAAACGCTCGTCTTGTCTAGCTGTAAGTGTACTCTGTTTATTCCGGTTCAATACAGTTAGGGTGTGTCGAAAATCTCCCACCTCATTTTCTCCTTAAACTTTAAAATCGTCCTACATCGCTGCAGAAGTACCGACCTAGAGTTTACAAAGTGAACGTGCAAAGAAGATCAAACGTCCTTTAAAGCTGTATTTAAACTGCATTTTGGAAGTTCAAACTCGGGGGCACCACTGAAGTCCACTATATGGAGAAAAATCCTGAAATGTTTTTCTCAAAAAACAATTTCTTTACAACTGACGAAAGAAAGACATGAACACGGAAGACAAGGGGGTTAATAAATTATCTGTAAATTTTTGTTCTGGAAGTGAACTTCTCCTTTAAAGTATAATAAAGTAGAAAATCACTATTTTCAATTGCAATAATATTTGGCAATCCTACTGTTTTCGCTGTATTTTTAATCAAATAATCGCAGCCTTGATAAGCAAAAAATACTTTTTACTAAAATCGTACTGATCCTAAATTTTTGAACGGCAGTGTGTATGTATATTATAATAATTATATTTATTTATCATTTATATTTTAATTAAAGAAAAAAAAAACTTAAAATCTATAAAAATGAATAACTAAAAAAGATCAACTTTCACTGCTAAATCTAAAAATACTGCCTCTGACAAAATGAACATCAAAACCAGCCAAAACTGTGAGACAGACACGCTTCGGTTTAGGCGTGTTGTGCTGTTGATGGCATGGTTAGAAAGCACTTTACCATTAAACAGATTTGTTACTATTAATAACTGACAGGCCTCTATAGAACCCAGTGTTATATGAAAGAGGCAGATCTCAACGGGCCGATCTGTGAGCTGGGGAAAACATGATTGACAGGTCTATGTGACAACTCCATTATTTTCATCATTGTAATTTCATGGGAGACAGTGGGAATGCTTAATTTAGTTGTAAATGTTTGCGAGTCCATTACAGTTTCGTCTCTCAACCCACTCTGGGACACTTTGAGCATTAGCAGCATTCAGTATCACATTCAACAACATGCTTAAGATCAATCAGAGATGATTGAGATATCACACAGACAGATGCAAACACTCACATGTACACAAACACAGAGACTTTAGGCGGAATGCATGAATTAGTCTGTTGGTGTAATTAATCTCACTGTCGTGCTAATTTAGCTGCTGTTCTCATTAGGCTTGAATAAAGGGCTTGGCTGTTGTCAGATAACTCCGTCACTGCCATGCAAAACGTTTTTTTCTCTCAGAGATTATCTAATTGTTATAGAGGAAAGATTTATTTTTTGATTTTCTTAATCCGATTTCTCAGCATTCTTAATCAAATAAATGTCAAGGAGGAAAAGTATAAGCTCTGTTGCATTTCTTTGAAGTTTCCAATAATAATCATAATAACAACAAGAGAAAAAAAATTGCAAAGAGCGCTTGCAAAAATAGACAGGAGAGATGTGAGATACCAGGAGTAATTCTTAAGACATTGATCATTGAATCAAGCAGAATAAGAGTGCAATGTTTGCTGTCTGTTAAACATAAACGCCAACAAAATCAAAACACAGTGCTCAATTAGACTAAAAGAGCTCCTTCTAGAAGTTCTTGTGAAATCAATGTCACTTTAAAGTAGTAAGAGTTATATTTTACTGACAGAGAAAAATATCTATGATGGAAAATTTACAACCTAGCTCATTAAAAGAATAATGACTGTTTGTAATAAAAACCTCGGCACACCCACGCTCTCTCTGTCGACCTTCTACAAATGTTTATTATAGCTGCGAAATGATTAAAAATCATATTAATAGTTTAATTTAAAACACTGTGAGAATAAAAACACTCAGAGGCTGCCCTACAAATTATCATAATGCATCATTCTGACAGACTGTTTTTCAGTTTTTTTTAGTTATGCTCTACATTTTTTTAGTTATGTTTTAAATCATTTAAGCTTTTAGATGTTTGCTTTTTTAATAAAACAAAGCAAAACACAAAAATGTCACCATTTCATAATTTACAGAAAAATCTGTAATTTTACAAAAAAAAGTCTCCAAAGTGTTCATAACTGACACAACATTATTTAACAAATCAGAAAAAAAACTTAATTATACACTCAAATAAAATAAAATAAAATAAATCTAAAAGTCTCCATTTCATAATTTAGGCAAAAAAATCATTATATTCCAAAACAACAATAATAATAATAATAATAATAATAATAATAATAATAATAATAATAATTAACTGTTTTACAAAAAATAAAAAAAGAAATGACAAAATTAATTTAATAATATAACCAAAAATATTATTGAAAATATTAAGTGACAGCACAAAAAATAATTTCATAATCTAGGCAAAAACAACAACAAAACATTATATAAAAAAAAAAAAATCATTTCAAAATTTACCTGAAAATTCATTGTTTTACAAAAATAAAAAAGAAGCAAAAACTAAAATATTAAGCAAAATTGAATTAAAATCAAATGAATTAAGCCTCAATTTAAATAAACATTATATTAAAAAAGTAATCTAAAAAGAAGCAAAGCAAAAACTAAAACACAAAACAAAAATGTCTACATTTTATAATTTACCTTAAAATTCCTTATTTTACAAAAGAAAGCTAATCTAAACAAAAATGTCTACATTGCATAATTTATGAAAAAAAAATCTATTTTTTAAAAATTACACCTGAAAATCTCAAATTCATAATTTTCATTATTTTACAAACACAACACACACAAACAATTCCCTATGTTTTCTAATAGCTGATAAATTGAAAAAGCAAAACACAAATATCACAATTTTATAATTTACAGAAAAATACATGATTTTACAAAAAAGTCTCCATTTCATAATTGACATAAAATGTCATTATTTTACAAAAAAGAGAAAAATAATAAAAATAATAATAAAAATTTCATAATGTACAAAAAAATATATATTTTTCAAAAAAGATATAAAAATAAAATAAAATAAAATCTATTTCATAAGTAAGTCAAAAAAATAAAAATCACAATATTCTAAAAAAAAAAGCAAAAACTCAGACAAAAATGTTTACATTTTATAATTTACAAAAAAAAAAAAAAAAAAAAAAAAAAAAAAAAAAAAGATGTCTACATCCCATAAATTACGCAAACATTCATTATTTTACAAAACAAACAAACAGTCAAACTGAAAATGTCTCAAACTCAAATAATTTACACACACACAAAAAAATATTATTTTACAAAAATAATTCTTCATTTTCTAATGATTGTAATTCTAATTCTGTAAATTTCTAATTAAAAAAAATCTAATAAACTAACACAATCATACAGTGTGTAAGACACTGCAAAACAGACAAATACTTTTTTTTATAGCAGATGCACTCAATCAAGTACACTCAGTCCATTTCTCGGCAGATTCTGCATGTATTTGGCACACATTAATAGTCTGTGCACTGTGAAAGCAGCCATCAGTGCTCTCGGGGCAGAAACGAGCCGTTTGATGGAGTACTGGGGACACACACATGCTGACTGCTGCATCAAGGGACTGGAGTGTCTTTGAGGGCAGATGTGCCTGGAGGCCAGATAGACCGGCAAAGACTCGCTGATTGGATGGAAACGGAAGCAAGGAAAAGGACGCCGCTTTTTCCATCACGGGACCGGCATGGACAGATGCCAGACGCAGAGACAAAGACAAACTTGGCTTGCCGTCAGTGAACTCATCCTACAATCTTGCTCCCTTTCCCAGAAACATTGTCTGCTGACAATAGCACAGGAAGTGAGGCTCCGTTCACGGCGCAAAGGTTACAGGGGTTGACAACTCTACACCGACCCCGCAGACGGATGCCCCGCTGGGTTTTATTGCATTTTGCCGCATTGTAATTTAACCGAATGACTCCTCAGAGATTGAAAAATGATTGACAGGTGACAGGAAGCAAATGAACTTCAGCCGAACAGCAGCTGTAAATTAAAGTAACAAAGATGCCTGTCAAAACAACAGGAATCGAGAGCGCCGAGATATGTGGAAACAGAGATGGCGATGACAGACACCGGTGGGGTGTGGGGTTTATTCTCTTTCCAAGATTTTTGTGAGTGTGACAAATATCCAACTGGCATCCTGTACATAAAATGACTTAAAAACACCCAAAAGGAACATTAGGAACAAAGCATTCCTGCCAGAATCATTTAACAAAACAAAAGTTCGGATTTTGGAAAGGACTAAAAACACTCCCTCTCGAACCTCTGTTAAAACAAAAAGCTGGATACGATGCATGGCCAACCTGCCTCTGGGCTCTTCCTGAGTCTCAGCTCCGCTTTGTCTCTTTTTAACACACTCCAGATTGCAAACGGCAAACATTATGACAATCAGACTAACAAAACTAAGTCATTCAAGTACAATGAAAGCAGAAACTGTCAGATCGGCTAATCAAAGCGGCTGATAAAATCTGTGACGCACCTTCAAAAGCAGCAGACTTAATTGGCACAATCTGAGTACAAAGAATCACAGGCATGAGAAAAGACACAAAAACATGTTTTAATAAAGCACATGATGGACTGACAGCTATAAGAGTTTCCTTGAAATGATCAGAATCCAGGAGGACGAGTTTGAGAACATTACACACAGTGAGGCTGCTTGAAATGTGTAATAAAAGAGAGAGGACACATGCAAGAGGGTATTTTTATAGATGAAAATATGTAAACACAAAGGATAACATAAAGAGCTCCAAGTCTTTTGCTTCTTTATCGATTGATTTCGCTTTGCTTAACTGTCTTTTAGCTGTCTTGCCAAGAACACTCTTTTTTCTCAAATGAGTGGATAAAAGTTGGATACAGTGTTTTCACAATGAGATTTTCTTTATTTGCTTTTTTAGTCTCTTCTAAAAGATGATAGACTGGAGAAAACTATATAGTTTATATGTGATTTGAAATTAGCTGTGGTTGCCGTAATAATTCTGTGCAAATACAGTAAAAATGTACACATATTTAAAGACCTGTAGATTTACAGTTTAAAAACTAAAAATGATACTAAACACTTCAAGAAGCACAACTGTGTCATTGAAATAAATGTGAAGTGTCGGTTTACAGTTTTTCCACTCTAAATTATATTAAGACTTGTTCTTTCTTACTTCCAAAAAGGTACATTTAACAGTATTTTATTGTAAAATTACACTGATCAACACTTTTGTTTTTGCCCCCATTTTTCATGAGCTGAACTCAAAGATCTAAAACTTTTTCTATGTACACAAAAGGCCTATTTCTCTCAAATATTGTTCACAAATCTGTCTAAATCTGTGTTAGTGAGCACTTCTCCTTTGCCGAGATAATCCATCCACCTCACAGGTGTGGCATATCAAGATGCTTATTAGACAGCATGATCATTGCACATGTGTGCCTTAGGCTGGCCACAATAAAAGGCTACTCTACAGTTTTACTGTACTGGGAGGGGTCCGGGGGGGTCCAAAAACCAGTCACTATCTGGTGTGACCACCATTTTCCTCATGCAGTGCAACACATTTCCTTCACACAGAGTTGATCAGGTTGTTGACTGTGGCCTGTGGAATGTTGGTCCACTCCTCTTCAATGGCTGTGCAAATTTGCTGGATATTGGCAGGAACTGGAAAATGCTGTCGTATCCACCGATCCAGAGCATCCCAAACATGCTCAATGTCTGACATGTCCGGTGAGTATGCTGGCCATTCAAGAACTGGGATGTTTTCAGCTTCCAGGAATTGTGTACAGATCCTTGCAACATGGAGCTGTGCATTATCATGCTGCAACATGAGGTGATGGTCGTGGATGAATGGCACAACAATGGGCCTCAGGATCTCGTCACGGTATAATAAAATTCACCTGTGTTCATTGTCCATAATATATGCCTGCCCATACCATAACCCCACCGTCACCATGGGCCACTCAATCTACAATGCTGACATCACCAAACCGCTAACCCACACGACGCCATACATGCTGTCTGCCATCTGCACTGTACAGTGAAAACCGGAATTCATCCGTGAAGAGAACACCTCTCCAAAGTGCCAGATGCCATCAAATGTGTGCATTTGCCCACTCAAGTCGGTTGCGACGGTGAACTGCAGTCAGGTCGAGACCCCGATGAGGACGACGAGCATGCAGATGAGCTTCCCTGAGACAGTTTCTGATAGTGTGGGCAGAAATTCTTTGGTTATGCAAACCGATTGTTGCAGCAGCCATCCGGGTGGCTGGTCTCAGACGATCTTAAGGTGAAGATGCTGGATGTGCAGGTCCTGGGCTGGTGTGGTTATACGTGGTCTGCGGTTGTGAGGCCAGTTGGACGTACTGCCAAATTCTCTGAAACGCCTTTGGAGACGGCTTATGGTAGAGAAATGAACATTCAATTCACGGGCAACAGCTCTGGTGGACATTCCTGCAGTCAGCATGTCAACTGCACGCTCCCTCAAAATTTGCAACATCTGTGGCATTGTGTTGTGTGATAAAAGTGTTGTGTGCACATTTTAGAGTGGCCTTTTATTGTGGCCAGCCTAAGGCACACCTGTGCAATAATCATGCTGTCTAATCAGCATCTTGATATGCCACAGGTGGATGGATTATCTCGGCAAAGGAGAAGTGTTCACTAACACAGATTTAGACAGATTTGTGAACAATATTTGAGAGAATAGGCAGAAAAAGTCACAGAAAAAGTCTTAGATCTTTGAATTTTTTTTTTCCCCAAAATTCCAACTTCCAAAATGGTACAGTATTTTACTGTAAAATCTAGAGCCCTGTTACGCATTGTTTTTTTCACCCCAAATTCCATTTTATTTTTTTCAGAATTACATTTTTATTATTATTATTATTATTATTATTATTATTAAAAAAATATTTGGGTTCTATTTATTTATTTATTTATTTATTTTCATTTTAATCATGAAACGTACACAGTTTAACTGCAAATTATTAAACGTTTAACGAAAATTTAATTTTTAAGGCCCTATGAAATTTCATTTTTTCCCCCTCAATTTTTCCAATAATTTTCTACATTCCATTTTCATTAAATGTTAATAATCAAAAGCATCTCTAATGAATTCATTTATAAAATGAAAATTTATAAAATTTTCTGGTAAATATTCCTTAAAAAAAATAATGTTTTAATAGTACTATCATGACATTAGGTAATATATTTCTGTCAGTGTCTTCAAGTTAAACCAAACTTTTATTTTGACGGGTTGCTGTGAAGACCTTTAGTTTCTGTTTGTATGTGATATGACAATAGTTCTACTCAAAAGAAATGGTAAAATGCTCATTAAGTTACTAGTTCTAAAGATTATGTTTATGTGTTCATGTACTCATATATTCACGCATGCTTTAGTACGTGTGAGGTAACTGAAACCGTTCATCTGCGCCATTCATTTACACCCAGAACATGTAGGATTCATATTTTAAAAGCATTTTTGCAGCTTAATATTTACAGACTAGTCCATATTGCATTTTGATTAAAGTGTTGACCTACTTTTGACATATTCATCCAAAATTTGGCAAATTTCATGACATTCTGCATTATACAGTAAATACCATTTTTATAACTGGATTATATTATTCCATCTGTTTTCTGATTAACTTTTTTGGTAGAAAGTGTATAGGGTCGCTAGAGACCCGAAGTGTGTAATAGTGTAAGTATATTTTTCATGCACAAAAATATGTAAGTATCTGATGACTCAATATGTGCAATTCATCTTTATTCCTCAAGGTGGCACTGTGTGATGGACAATAATGACGTGATGTTTCACTCATAATTATCGCAGACATTAAACAAAAGAATATCATCAGCAACTGGTTTGAATGACTTTACTGCAGAGCAATTACTGTATGCAGTAAAATATAATTGTCACTATTATTTGATGGAGGATGTGGTGAATAAGCTGCCAGCGATCAAAATATTGACTTTGAAGTCATTGAAAATGATTTTCAGTGATAGTTTTAAATATGAGCCAGATGCTGAATGTACTGTGGAAGTGCACTCTGCGGATGATACGATGGTACAATCATCTACTCAGACTGAACCCTTCTAAGTTTCAAAAGGTAACGAAATATGCTTTATTTTATTCTTCTGTAATTGTTTTTAAAATATCAAGAAAGTTTTTTGCTATTGCAGAAGTTAGAGATCCATCCGTGCTGGATATATAGGTCCAGGTTGCTAAAGACCCAAATATGTATTAATGATTGGCGAAACATTCATGCATTTAAGGCTTAAACATTCAGTTTTATAATTGTATATTTATATTTATCTTTTCAAATGTTAAGAATGCTTTTACCTTTTTTTATATATTAAAAAATGGCAACCGTACATTTCAAATATTGACATTGTCAAAAATGAAGGGCAGTTGTGCCCTAATAGTTAAAGAGTCAGATTTTCAATCTGAAAGTCATGGGTTTGAGTCTCAGTACCAGCAGGGATTGTAGGTGGGGGGAGTGAATGACTAGGACTCCCTTCCACCCTCACTACCACGACTGAGGTGCCCTTGAGCAAGACACCATACCCTAAACTGCTTCGTTTGGTGCTATAGTGGATAATGAATCGGAAGTCTCACCCATAAGCTTACTTCCGCAATGAAGAAAAAGTTGGATAGGGCAAGTGACAGTACTGTCAGAAAACCATCCTTATTGTTGAGTCCTATCTAACAGCACCACATAGGACAGAAAAATCGCAAATGACATCTCTTTAATAGCTCAACTGTTTCTCCTAGACAGCTATGAAAATAAATGGAAACCAACTGGAGACTGCTGCAGCCTTCAGCTTCTTAGTTTTTTTTTTTTTTGTTTTTTTTTCTCCTCTTCCCCTTCCTAACAAAAAGACCACGGTAATCTCACATTTGCCTGAACTGGAGGTTCTGAAATCTCAATATTGCCTGCCAAGACGGTCTGCAATAAAAATTCTAAATACACAATTTAAAAAGAGGTCTCAATATGAACTTTTCTATAACAAAATGAACTTTTCTCTGCTGCTTAGGGGTTGAATTTTGGAGTTGTTTTAAACCACTTGTGATTTTTACTTTCTATGATTCCACTGAAAAGTAAACAGGGCAAAAGATTGTGCAACATCTACAAAGCGAGGCCTTCCAGCTATATGTGAGAGAGAATGAGCGAAGCAAAGTAAGAATGAGGATGAAGAAGAAAGACTGGTAGAGGGTTCAAAAACCTTACAACACTGTCCTAAAGGGGCTTCAGGATAAACAAAGAGAGCAAGACGACAGAAAGCTGCAAAGTGACAAGGATCATGTCTTGGTGTTTGATTCTCCTGTGACTGGTGAACAAAACAAAGGGTGGTGTCACTGATGGAGTCTTTGCTGTGCATGTTTCTTCTTGTTGTTCAGAGCTTAGACATGAATGACATCAAAAACATCAGACTCCCCTCAGCCAGACTGATCGACAGACTCATCGCAGCTCGCAGTGGGAGCTCCTCGAAACCTCACCAATCACACACACGCGCTTACTTTGACACATCAATATGCTGCTACACACAATGCATGAAAATTAAAGGGCTGCTCCAAAACATCTGAAATCTGTTTTTAAGCATGAAAATGGTCTCAGCAGAGCTGTTCAATAATGATGTTAATTTGTAGGCCAATTCAGAAAACTAATTCACCATATGGTTCCCTATGGATTTTCTAATAATGTTTTTTGGATTTATGAGTACAGTCTGTTTGTGAAACTTTCTGATGAACATGCTTCATCCCCTATACAGGGTTAAACAGTCATGGAAAACCTAGAAAAATCAGGGAATTTACAACTGTGCTTTACAGGCATGGAAAAACTATGAAAAATGTAATAAGGTGTTAAATATCATGAAAAAAAATATGGAAATAATTACATTTCTCTAATTAAGCTCAGCAATAGAGGCACAAAAGACTCAACTGAGCCACATCTTAAATCTCACAACAAGGTTTAAAATATATATATATATATATATATATATATATATATATATATAGTTAGTTAGTTAGTTAGTTACAGACATTTAATTCAAATAGAGATTCTCACCAGCAACCACTAACATGATTTGAAAAATATTTCTGCAGTAATTATGAACGACTGAAAAAGACAAAGACAAAAAAATTAATTGGTCAAAAAAGATGGGAGAACATCCATTAAGATTTCAAATGTATCTTGGAAGGCAGTTGCACTTGGTTTTTATGACTGGATAGTTATCTGACCAGTAAAAACAGATAAAGTTGTGTTTCAGCTCCCTGTTCTGTGCGGACAAATAGCTAATACCTTAAGGCACTCCAAAAATAAGTAAACAAATAAATAATTAAAGAAATCAAGCGTAGCATTAGTTCTGGCAGGTCACGTTAGTCAAGTTTGCATCAGCTGACTCTCAGCTGACCCACGTCTACTTTAGAGCTGGGAAAAGAAATCGATGCATTGCGATTTGAGAAATGACTCTGCATCAATTCTGAGATTTTCAGAATGCATCTCTGCATCAATGAATCGTCTCTCAAATTGATTCTGAGCTTAGCTTTTAACATCAAATAGTGCTGCATGCTTTCGAAACAGCTGTACTCCGCTTTCCTCCGATTTCTTACACACACTTTAACCTAAATTAAGAATTTAAAAAGGTTGAAGCGAATTACAAGGGTGTTCACAGTGGGCTGTGTTTACATTATTCTTGCATCATAAAAGCATTCTGAGCCGTGGTGCAATTACATGACTCAGCCGAACGTACAAGCGCTCTTCTTCGTGAGCACTTGAGAGTGCTGTTAAAAACAAGAATAAAGTAAATCCATTCTTTATGCTAATTATGAGTCATCTTTGACGATAGTGGTCCTGACAGAAGATAATCGAAAATATGTCTTTTGAGCAGGTATCTTGTATGCCACTGTTGTTTGCCACTTGTTGAAAACATAATGAAACACATTTCTGAAGAGCCAAAGTGGTGTTTTATTATGGTACTGTCACTTACTTTTTTGCTTGCAAACTCATTTCTGTTTGAAGTTCATTGCTACTTCCACCTGCTACAACAACTATGAGTTTACAGCAGTAGCCTGACCTTCTTTTCTTTATTCACAGTTTAAAACACGCACAAACAAATGATGAAAGTATGCAGTTTCCCACACAATCCATCCTGACTGCTCTAAAATATGGTGTTTGCACTTATGTCATGGTTTGGTCAGTTACTCAGATGTGTGGCCATGATATTAGAGATACTTGGATATAAACAACAGCACTGACTGCACGGTTAATGTACTACTGAATACGTTGTTCTGCTAATTTAGCTAATTCTGCTAAAGTTAATAGGTGATACGTACAAGCAGTTTTAAGTAAGATATTAGCCTAATATTTCACCTACCTGACTAGAAATTATAAGAACAAACATGAATGTTGTCAAGATTCTTGCCCTGGAAATCCTGTTTGACCAACCACAAATGCCTTTTGTTCCTCAGTTTTTTGCACTCTTCTCCTTGATTTGTTATAACTTTAGGCCGTCTATAGTGCTCCAAATGTGTTTTACGAGTCTGACAGATTAGTACAGCCCAAAATATGACAATAATTGACCATTTTCAGCAGCAATAATCAGCAAAATTAGCGAGATTCATTCAGTTCAGTGGCATTATGTTCAGTGCCACCAATATGGCCGATTAATGACGCATTGTGAAAACACTCTATTAACCCTTTTAAACCAACTGACACATCAAAACAAGCTGTATTCATGTTACCATAACTCTTCAACTGTTTGCACTATCAAAAAATTGTGCTTTTATAGCAACATATGGCTTATTACGGTAATTTCTTGCACTCCATCTGCAAATTACGGCAGATTTACGGAAGAGCGGGAAGGAAGAATTCAAATGGAGAGATAGGGAGCGCGGAGTTTTGGATTGCATAAAATATTAAACGAACAAAAACACAGCGAAAGAAGAGTAAACATCACAAGAGGCAAGTGGGATGATTTTTGATGAGACTTAGGAGCAGGCTGAGTGACATTTTTCCATATGTAGGGTGTGCATCGCTAAAATGAGTCTGTGCGTGTAAACGTATGGGTTTATGCATGTGTATGCATATGTAAGTGTGTGCATGTATGAACAAAAAAGCCTTCTGAATAAAAACTGTGCAACCCAGTGTCACAAAAATACTTGTATATATGTAAAATACTTTAATTTTGAAGTAAGCAGTGTTGGATTATTTCAATCATGATTTTTCTTTTTTTATTCTTGTTTTTTTTATTATTATTATTATTATTATTAAATTCTGTTTACAAACTCACCACACAACATTAATGGTCAATAACTGTACTTTTTTAAAGCCATTGTTATCTGAAAAAAAAGACACCTTGCACTTGAAAATAGCACATTCAGTTAGAATTTTACAGTCAAACAAACAAAATATGTGAAAATGACCTATTTTACCCTTGGGTCTTAAAGGGTTAAACGATATTATAGGTTTTCTAAGGTAAAGGCAAAAAACACAGCTTAGAAAATGGATTTATAATATACTAGCTTATTTAAACTTTGTTAATTCAGAATAAAATAAGCTACATAGAGAATCAGAACTCATGATGAAAAACAACTAATTCTCTTTTAGGTTTAAAGGGGTCATGACATGAGAAATCAAATATGCCTTGATATTTTGTCTTATAAGACATCCTGCAAGTCCTCCTCATTATAAACTAAGCATTTATTTAGTCAAGCTGCAAAAATGGTTCATTTGGATCCGAGGTGCAAGGTGACGTCACCCAGGCGCAGTCGTTTACATAAACACCGCCTCCAAAGCAAGACATCGGCAAATAGTCATCTTCTCACCATAGGCACCGCCCATTAGCGTTCAGTCTCTTAACGGCTTGACACTTGATTATGCTAAATGCGAGTGTCACATCAAAAGCAGATTGAAATTGCAGTCACTGCTGCTATCTTGTCTACATTGGATACATTATACAGATGCGTGTTCACTGTCATCAACTGGGCGAACGGAGTGAAAGAAGCATCTTTGTACAGGTATCAGAAGGATCCCATCATAAGTAACAAGTGGATAGTTTATTTTTAATGGCATCCTGGATTGTGCCAGAGGATTGTTCAGACTTCGGAGCATGTTGTTTTGTAAATGAGGCACAGTGTCATGGAGAGTTCACAAAGAAACATTTGTTGAAAGATGAAGCGGTACTAGGTCTGACTGCAGCTGCATCACAAACTGTAAGTAAATTATTTCATAATATTTTGTCTGGAAATTACCATTTCATTTTGATCATGCTGTTAAAACACTCACATGCAATAGCGAGGGGGGCAGGGCATTGATACTGTTTCCTATGCAATGACAATAGCCAATCATAACAGTGTTTGATTGCTAACAAGCCTTAAAGAACCTGCCCCTTAAAGGAGAAGTCCACTGCCAAAACAAAGATTCACATATAATGTACTCACCCCCTTGTCATCCAAGATGTTCATGTATTTCTTTCTTCAGTCGTAAAGAAATTATGTTTTTTGAGGAAAACATTTCTGCATTTTTCTGCATATAACGGACTGCTATGGTCCACCGATTTTGAACTTCCAAAAGGCAGTTTAAATGCGACTTTAAACGATCCATCCCAAATGCGGTTGTAAACAATCCCAGCCGAGGAAGAAGGGTTTTATCTAGTGAAACGATCGGTTATTTTCATTAAAAAAATACAATTTAAATACTTTTTAATCTCAAACACTCGTCTTGCCTTTCTCTCCATGAACTCAACTTCAAAAATTATTTCAAAATCATCCTACATCGCTGCAGAAATTCCGACCCAGTCTTTGCAACGTGAACATGCAAAGAAGATCAAACACCCTTAACAAAAAAGGTAAAACAGCGATACGGGACGATTTCAAAGTTGAGGGAGAAAATGAGATGGGAGTTTTTCGACATACCCTAACTGTCACGAACCAGTACAAAAACAGTCCAAGCAGAGTAAGACAAGACTTTTGTGAGCGTTTGGCATTAAAAAGGATATAAATTGTATTCTTTTTATGAAAATAACCAATTGTTGTGCTAGATATGACCCTTCTTTCTCGGCTGGGATCGTTTACAACCGCATTTGGAATCGTTTGAAGCCGCATTTAAACTGCATTTTGGAAGTTCAGGGCACCATATCAGTCCATTATATGAGAAAAATGCTGAAATGCTTTCCTCAAAAAACATAATTGCTTTACGACCGAAAAACGAACGACACAAACATCTTGGATGACAAGGGGTGAGTGGATTATTTGTGAATTATTGTTATGGAAGTGGACTTCTCCTTTAAAACTGCTAGTTTTAGACAGAATGAGGATTACAAATAATATTTTTTCCACATATTTACTTCTTGTTTTGTGCAAAAAAACTTTATTAATACTATAAGTAAACCTCAAGGAACATATTGAAATAATAATATAAAAATCCATGTCATGACCCCTTTAAGAACTACAAACTGCACAGCTCTGTTTGAACCATGAATATGAGTGTATTTAGTGTCTTGTCTGTGTAGTTACAGCATGGTTTTGTAGGTATCTGTTCCTGTGTGTGTTTACACAGTGTTAAGTGGATAAGTGCTCTCTCTTTGAGCCAAGCACACACAGATAATTTTGTTTGTTCCTCAAGGCTGTAGTTTGAAAAGGTTCCACATTCAAACTATCACATTTAACGTTAATGGACACACCGTACAAGGCCAACAATGTTGTGCGAAGTTTTTTAAAAAATGGATCTGAAAAGAAAACAGATGGAGGGAAGTGAATGATGCATAAAGAGCAAGGGTGACTCAAAAGGCCTTGTGAGACACTTGAAGCACAAATCAAAACTCCTTTGCAAACCTAGCCAGTTTTGAACAACAAGTGAACGCCAGCTAGGCCTATTTCCATTCAGATGTATATGAACTGTGAACGTAATCGAGCTTAAGACACAGTCAAGACAAAACTCAATATTTCCTACCTGTATTTCATGAATCCATAATCCACAGTGGTGAAGTGTTAGAGTTCGAGACAGATTCACCATTTAATAACCTGAAAATCAGTTTCCCTCAAAATATTTTAACAATAACGTCGTATGTCCCGTGTTTACGCCATTTGTGTAGAATCAGAACCAGCGATGCTCGATTCGTGAGTGAATGATTATTTTGAGTTGGCTCATTTCTGTGATTTGGTTAAACGGGTAGCAAAACGGTCTGAATCGGTTCGCAATTCATTCTGAATGGTTCGCGAACTCACGCGCTGAATCGTTTGGAGAGATTTCCCACTCCGTGAACATTAACACGACACTTTACAACACAGAAAACAAAACAATATATGGATGCAGTGAAGATTACCTATTAAAGCAAACCTGCCATGACTTCAGGTAACATCTCTATTCTATTTCTATTTCAATACCATATTCATTTGCCCCTGAACAAAGATTCACTTATGTGTATGTGTATGTTTTTTAGTGAAGGCCATTTTCCCTATGTCTTGGTGTTTAAAACCAGCAGAAAAGTGGTGAGAATTGTCTGTTGTTTTATGATTCTTAACCACAGCTCTCCACGGTTTAAGGCCACCACCATCTATGTTTTTAACTGAAGAAATCTAAATACAAGAGCGGCCGGTATGTATAATCTTATGGTTAGCTGTCACATTGTTACACTTTTTTTTTTTGTAGACATTCCATTATATTTTTTCGCTCCGTGTTTCTATTGCCTAATGAAGCCTTGAGATTTTCATTTCACCTTTTGTCACAACAAAAATACATTTCACTTGCCAGGGTAGCTTAAGGAACTTCTAATCATTCAAGGATAGAGAGTCGGCATGGGTAAAGGGCTGTCATACATTTAATCAAGTACATGCTCAGTTGGATAGCTGTGATGTTCTACGTACATTATTCAGGTTTTGCCCACCATTTACTGCGTGTGAAGGGTGAAAATGGAAAGCAATGCTTCTGTCCTCTCTTTCTATTCATCTGACATGCTCTTTATTCTCTGTGGCAGTGTATGTATCTGTGTGTGCCAGGAGCTCTATAATACCTGGAGAAAGCTATCTTTTAGCATTCCCATTAATCTCAATGGCACATGCTCAACCGGTGCAGGATTTCCCAAAAACATGATTTGAAGTCTGCCATCTTTGCTCATGTGCATGACAATGCTATGGAAGCCCGTTTCCGCCACTGAATTTTTTTTTTTTTTTTTTTGAAAAAAAAAGGTAATTGCGACTTTTTATCTCATAATTCTTACTATTTTTTCTCAGAACTGATACAAACTCACAATTCTGACTTTTTCCTCAGAATTATGTGATATAAACTCACAATTGTGAGTTATAAAGTCAGAATTACAAGATATATACTTACAATTCTGACTTTTTTCTCATAATTGAGAGTTTATCTTGCAATTCTGACTTTATAACACACACTTGCAAGTTATCAAGTCAGAATTGTAAGATATAAACCTGCATCTTTTTCCCCTCAAAATTTGACTATATAACTCACAATTCAGAGTTTTTATTTCGGACTGTTTCTTGCAATCATGAGTTTATATCTCATAATTCTGAGAAAAAAAGTCAGAATTGTGACTATATCTCGCAATTCACGATTGCAAGTTTATATCTCGCAGTTCTGACTTTATTTCTCAGAATTATGATTTCATAATACGCATTTGTGAGTTTATATCTCACAATTCTGAGAAAATTAAGAGTTGCACATTTGTATTAGGGGTGGGAATCTTTCGGTACCTCGCGATTAGATTCAAATAGATTCCTGGGGTCACGATTTATATAAAAGTCGATTCACGATTTTTCAATTTTTATTCACGATTCACAATTTTTCATCACATTTTTTTGTGCACACTGGACAAACGCACCAGTATTTTAATACAAAAACACACCAGTCTATAGTATGGGTAGTCCTGACTCAAGAAATCAGTGTTTCCTATTAACTATTAACTTCATAAACCAAAAATATTTTACATATATAATATAATATTCTGAATCCAATTATATGTTCAGAAAGGAAATGACATGTACTACGAAACCTCTAAATACGAGATGCGCAGAATATATATTTCAGTGCTTTCTCTCGCCATTATACCGTTGGGTTATTATAGTGTATATAACTTGCGGGCATCAGGAAGACATTATTAAAGGAGACGTCCACTTCCAGAACGAAGATTTACGAATAATGTACTCACCCTCTTGTTATCCAAGATGTTCATGATGTTCATGTAAAGAAATTATGTTTTTTGAGGGAAACATTTTAGCATTTTCCTCCATATAATGGACTGCTATGGTGCCCCAAGTTTGAACTTCCAAAATGCAGTTTAAATGCGGTTCTACATAATCCCAGCCGAGGAGGAAGGGTCTTATCTAGCAAAACGATTGGTTATTTTCATAAAAATAATACAATTTATATACTTTTTAATGTGAAATGCTTGTCTTGTCTGTGTCACATTCATGTCTGTTCATGTCATTGGTTTCTCCCATTGTCTCCCCCCGTCGTTCTGCTTACTTTGGTTTAGTCCTCATTATCGTCATTACCTTCACCTGTCTGTAATTATCTATCACCTTTTATAAGTCTGTCTGAATCTTGAGTTCTCTGTCGGTCTTGGTTGTTGTTTTGTGTGTGTGGATGTATCGCTGTGTTCCTGCCTGTTCCTGCCTATTCCTGCCTGTTCCTGCCTGTTCCTGTCTGATTCATATGAAGATTTATATTAAAGTAATTGTTTGTATCGTATCTCGTGTCCCGTCTCATCCATCCAGCACTACGCGTATCAGTCTGATTCTCCCTGAACTCTGTTTTTTTCTGGTTCATATCAGTTAGGGTATGTCGAAAACTCCCATCTCATGTTCTCCCTCAACTTCAAAATCGCCCTATATTGATATTTTACCTTTTTTGTTAAGGGATCGTTTTTTCGTTTTTTCAAGCCGCATTTAAACTGCATTTTGGAAGTTCAAACTCGGGGCACCATATCAGTCTATTATATGGAGAAAAATGCTAAAATGTTTTCCTCAAAAAACATAATTGTTTGGTGCAAATCATTCGTCATTGTATCAGTCATCTCTCCTTACTCTGTTTATGTGGTAAGTGAAATATACAGTATATTATGTGCTCTAATGTAACAGGCAACCGCTAGTGCGGCTTGCCGTCCCTTTCCGAATACTTCTAATAATAACAAAAGATCAGTAAGTAATATATTATTTTTCCAAACACTTGCCCTTGCTGAAAATGGGCAAATCGCTAGAAGACTGAATCGCGATTCGTATGTGAATCTTTTTTTTTTTCTAATTTTCTTTTTTTTCCCCTAATTTGTATCACGCAAATCTGAGGGGGAAAAAGTCAAAATTGTGAAATAAAACGTTTTTTTCATTCAGTTGCGGAAATGGGCTTCCGTACAATGAAATTTAAGAAAAATATTGAAATTTAAGCAATATATATGGATGCCTGTTTCAGTTATAAAAGGTGATTCTGGTCCTAAAATGTTGTTTGATCTTCATCAAATCACAACTATTCAAAACATTTACACACTTCAGTTAATGCATTTTGTTTCCTGTTTGAGCATCAGTAAATGTTTTCACCTTTTGTCCATCTGTTGTCCTCAGTGTAAAAATATGGATCTCAAAATCATAAACACACTGATATTGTTCCCAAAGCACACTTTGGAAAACCAAAGAATGTGCAGGCCCAGGAGGATTTTTCTGAAGAACAGTGGGCAGTTTAACTGTTTAGGACAAACAAGGGACTCATAAAACTCATCACAAAACAAACACACACATAGAGCTGTGGATCATCCCGGTAACACCAAAAAGGTAAAAAGATTATAATTATAGTTGTTTGTTGTTACAGTGTGACTTTGATGAAGATCAAATGAGATTTTATGACTAATTAATGCAGAAAACCAATCAATTCCAATGGGTTCACATACCTTGTCTCGGCACTGTAAATATAGTTGTTTTTGTATCTTTTTGCTATACTTATATCTCAAATAATGATATATTTTTAAAGTAGAAAAACTGAAAAGTGAAGCTTTCTCATTGTTATGACTTATTGGATGTGAAATACACAAATATAGCATTATTTGCAGCAGTCATATAGTTAGAAAGTTGGCTAAAAAGAGTGAAATCGGATCTTGCAATAGAGATGCATAAATTTCTGCATGATGGAACCCGTCACAACTCAGCTTGTGTCAACTTTGAACCAAGCAGCGGAAATCAATATCTCGACTGACGGCTTCTACACTCCAAGACAGATGACAAATAACTGACTTTGTTCTGTAGATTTCTGGCGCAATCTATATGCAATTTGTACACAGAATGGAAATTACGTGGATTTTGGAGACAGATCTCCATTTACAAATCTATTTATAAATATATATGTTAGATGATTCTGCTCTACTCAGAACAGTTTAGCCGTTTCAGTACAGCTATTATTTATATGGAAGATCAATATCATACTGTAAAGCAGATAAAGACTCTTGCTTACTGTAATTCATCATAATAAGAACATTTTTTACAATTATGAGAGTTCAATTAATTGCTGTGAGAAAGTTTCTCAATATTCTGAGATAGTAAGCCTTTGTAATGAAAAGGTAATTTCATATAAATATGAGGTATAAGAATGTTTCTCATTATATAATTGGTCATAATTACAAGAAGGTTCCTCATAATTGTGAGGAAAAAAATATTCATGTAAATAAAACAAATAATTTTATTAGAGTACATTTAAAATTTTCTACTTCAAAATTTCACATTTAATTCAATGTAGTATTTGTGATTTCTTTGTCATTCTTTGTGGAATTTACTACCAATTTCTACACAAGATGTACTAACCACTTAATATCTTATTATTTTTAAATGCATAATTATTTTTATATGCATATCGTTAAAAGTGTGATAATCATATTTTGTTAACTAACTGTGTCAAAAGTGTCTCCCAGATAAGAGTACATAAAAATATTGTCTTGTATAACAAAACTTTTGATTAAAAAACATAAGCAGAATACTAAATTAATATTATTATAATACAAGGCAGAAAAATAGGGGGGGAAAAAATCAAATAATTGAACAGCGCCATGCGTGAAATACATAAAAACAATATAATGGAAAATGTTTAAAATTTCTGAAAAAAATGAATTTCTATTCACTTAAATGTAAGTGTTAATTTTCACAGACATAGAAAAAATTCTGAATTGTGGAGTGTTTTTTTGAATAGCCTCAAACCTTGCCATTCTTTCGTCTCTGTGGACTGCAAATGGGTGTAATAGAAGTGAAATGAAAAATGATTTTACAGATATTTTTCAATGTTTGCTGACCAATGGTTGAATATACCAGTATTTCTGATATCTGAGCCTGTGGACATTTGCTTCAGTTACAAAACCTCTCTGTTTGTGTGTGTGTGTGTGTGTGTGTGTGTGTTTAGAACTTCGTTTGACTAATTAATCTCACATTGTGTTAATTTGTGTGGGCTCTCTCTGACTTTGCTACACAGAGAGAGGTAGTGGCCTCAGCTCCAGCACGGCTGCTATCAGACACATAATGGATGTAGTGCTGTGCTAATGGGAGAAAATATTGCCTGGAATAATTCATTTGCAAAAATTTAATTGCTATATTAAGGGTGCCTGGTCCCCGCCGGCAAGTGCATTGGCCCTGATAAGAGATTTTTCATTAAGTTCACTTGTTTACAATGCAATCAATTTAGTCAGCGTATTGTCATGTGGGTGTGGGAATGGAAAGACGCCGTTGCAATCATTAATATGGACTTTGCTTATTGGACTCACAAGTTGTGGAAAGATAAAGTAAGTATTTTTTACAAATAGACCCTGAATCTGAGGATGTGTTTATCCATGCGTGTGTGCTTGCTGGTTATTGCAGTCTGTTTTTTGATCAAGAGATTTCACGGTGTATTCGTGAGTGTGCGCACCCTGTAAGATCCATTTATCCATTCACATGGTTTTGGTTTGTCTACATTTAAAGGACAAGTTCACTTCCAGAACTAAAATTTACAGATAAGTTACTCACCCCCTTGTCATCCAAGATGTTCGTGTTTTTTTCTTCAGTCGATAAAAAATTATGTTTTTTGAGGAAAAAAATTCCGGATATTCATATAATGGACTTTAATGGTGCCCCACGTTTGAACTTCCAAAATGCAGTTTAAATGCAGATTCAAATGGCTCTAAATGATCCCAGCCGACTATAAAGGGTCTTATCTAGCAAAACGATCGACCATTTTCAAAACAAATGTACAATTTATATACTTTTTAACCTCAAATGCTCGTCTTGTGAACTCAAAAAACAATGTATGTCAAAAAAAACCTCCCATCTCATTTTCTTCTTTTCTTTAAAATCATCCTACATCGCTGCAGACATACTGATCCAGTGCTTACAAAGTGGGACAATTTTGACGTTGAAGAAGAAAATAAGACGGGAGTTTTTCGACATAGCCTAACTGTACTGACCCAGATTACACAAACTACACATGCACATCGCAGAGACAAGACAAGCATTTGAGGTTAAAAAGTGTATAAAGTGTGAATTTGTTTCGAAAATGACCGATCGTTTCACTAGATAAGACCCTTCTTTCTCAGCTTTGAAAGTTCAAACTTGGAGCACCATTGAAGTCCACTATGGAGATAATTCCTAAAATGTCTTCCTCAAGAAACATAATTTCTTATTGACTGAAGAAAGAAACACACCAATCTACCCTACGTTTTTGAACCGAGGTACATGCGTGAATGTGAACTAGTGCAAGATGAGCATTTCTGGTTAAAAAGTATAAATTTGTATTTTGTTTTAGAAAATGGCCAGTCGTTTTGCTGAATAAGACCCTTATTCCTCAGCTGGGATCGTGTAGAGCCCTTTGAAGCTGCATTGAAACTGTAATTAGACCTTCCACCCATTGATCCCCACTGAAGTCCACTATATGGAGAAAATTCTTGTAACGTTTTCCTCAAAAACCGAAATTTCTTTTAGACTGAAGAAAGAATCAATCAATCAATAGATGGTTTATTATCAATATCCCCAATATGTTGAACAAGGACAAAACTTCTCCACCATGCAGTTAATTTTTTCCCATGATAAATTACACTATCATCATAACATTTGAGTGAAAAGTTAAAATGATCAAATTAATTATTTTGATGGCACCATGCAGCATTTGAGCTCGACTTGATGATCTCCACTGTTCTCCAGCATGATTTGAGATGATCTAAAGACCATCAGTAAGCAAAAACATCTGATTCACTACACAAAGAGTCACATGATCAATGTCATACACACAGGAAAATAGAGGTTTAAAAATGTACCTTTTGGGGTACAACAGCTTGTCACTTGAGCAGTACCCTTAAAAGGATCTTTGTACCTTTTTTACGCCTAATAGATGCATATTAGTACCTTAGAGTAGCAACACGTACCCTTAAGGTACTAATATGTACATATTAGGGGTAAAAAAAGATACAAAGATGTCCTTCTAAAGGTACTGCTTCAGCAACAAGCTGTTGTACCCCAAAAGGTACAATTTGAAAACCCTATTTTTCTGTGTGTAAATATGCTTATTTGATAAGCAACTATGTAAAAATGTAATTGCATAACATAATGTGTCTTATTGTAATGTTTAAACACTTTCGGTAGCCTAATACTTCCTTTTTAAAGGTTTAAATTAATGCCTGAATCCCATATTTCCGTGGTCCAACTTTTGTACCTCGCTGTATATTTGATTGTGATTGTATAGGGTCCTTCTGATGAAGGCTAGCTGTGCCCTGCCGATTTAAATGTTTGACATTTTTCTCACACTGATTTTCTAAGTGATGAAACTTGCTCATCTACTGATTTGCTCTGCCATTTGTCTCTCAGACAAATCAGACTCCATCAGACTCTGGAAAAAAAGGGACAGATTGTGATGATTTAACTTTTAAGTGCACATATAGACTCGCACACGGTTTCCAAAGTAGACCCAACCTGTGCTGTTTCCAAGTGAATCGCCAGGTTTAAGGCTATGCTGTTTAAATACACTTTAGTATTTGCAGTGTATTTTCTGAGATGCGTCCCTGAAGGCCTGTCTAATGCTGTCCTAGTGCTAGTGTTTACAGGAGTGAATTTGGGCTCATCTCTGTATGTATGTGCGAGCTTACTTATTACTATAGTGAGGACAAAAATCTGTCCCTAGAAGTTACATAAATCTGACAAAACCTCTTTTGGGGACTTTTGGGGATTCCATCCACTTGTAAAATCAATTCATAAATGTAACAAATGCTTGGTAATTTTACAAATGTGAATGGTTTTTCATTAGAGTTGGGGCTTATTCTTAAGCAGTGTTGGGGTAATGCATTACAAGAGTTACATAAGCAGAAAAGTAACTAGAAAAGTAATGCATTTCTTTTAAAAGTACAAGAAATGATCTATGTTACTTTTTCAGATAAGTATCGCAAGTTACTTTGTTTTTCCATTTATTTACTGACACCTCTCTCGCCCCTGTGTTGAGAGAAATTGGGAGTGAGGTGCCAAGGCACTTCCTTCAGGCTAAGGCTTTCACTTTCTGTATGAAAGGGCCTTTACCGTTGCCAAAAAAAATTCACTTTTGGGTTTTTTGTTATTAAAAATGAATAAGCAAGCCCAGCTCAGGTGACAAAAAGTAATGCAAAAGTAATGTAATCCATTATTTTCTACAAAAAGTAACTAAGTAATGCAATTAGTTACTTTTGAATGGAGTAACACAATATTGTAATACATTACTTTGAAAAGTAACTTTCCCCAACACTAGTAGTAAGTATGGGATAATGTGAACTCTATGGAAACCCATTTCTGCCACTGAATTAAAAAATAATAATAATAATAATTATTGGGACTTTTTATCTCATAACCGTGGATGTCGTACCGAACGGTTTGATATTATATTGAGTATGTGACGTCCCTAGTAAATGCATCTATAATGCTACAAAATGTTGTCATTTTAAACTTTTTTTCATTCATCAAAGAATCTTAGGGGGAAAATACGGTTCCCACAAAAGTATGAAACAGCTGTTTTCAACATTGATGATAAGAAATATTTCTTAAGTAGCAAATCAGCATATTAGACTGATTTCTGAAGGATCATGTGACACTGAAGACTGAATATATTCAAATAGAAACAGTAATTTTTTTACAGTAACTGTAAAATTGTAAAAATTCAAAACAACAGATTTTTGAATAAAGAAATGCAGCTTTGGAGAGCATAAGAGCAGGATATATAGTAAACGTGTATTCTTGCACATGACCTTGTTGACAGTGTTCTCCGGCACAGACTGAAGCTGGTCTCTTTCTCTGTCTGTTTCTGTTTCTGACTGTGGATTCTTGCCATGGAGTGTCATTGTGAAAACACACATTCAAGTAAACAGATTCTGTGCTGTGACTTCAAGCACTTGCATGCTCTCACTCTCTCACTGTCACACACACAAACAAAAGAACAGCCAGTGAGAGTAATAAACTCCCTGAGTTTCTCGAGCAGCGGGAAAGCATCTGATGTACGACGATGGTGTGTGAACACCCAGTAGTCCGAGTGCTGCCAACTGCCTTTCTCCTTCCTAATACCGCATGCAGAGATCATCCCATAGCCTTGAAAGAGCATCAGAGGAAGTTCTTACCCTACCTTGGTTTCTGACTGATGTCCTGTTGATTGATATGACTTAATAACTTATTCAGTCCTATTGATTTTAACAAATGGATGTGTTTAAGCACATCTTAGGTAGAGAGCCATCACAGCTTTTGTAATGTGAGTACTCGATCAAATAATGGTGAAAGAGAGAGGCAGAGACATGTTGTGTATGAGACAGAGGGTGAAGTCTTTCCATTCCTGTTATGCGTTGTAACATTTCAAATGAATGGTTTTTGTTTTGGGTTTTTTTTTTTTTTGGCTCGTTTTGTTCACAATGAAAGGAAAATAACAGAATTCCAAACAGGATAAACATAATATATGAAAATATAAAAATGTATTTTTGTGTGTGTGTGTGTGTGTGTGTGTGTGTGTGCGTGTGTGTGTCATCATTTAAAGATTTTTTTACAAGAATATACTGTTTTTTTTTTTGTTTGTTTGTTTGTTTGTTTATTTTATTTAGTTTTTTGGCTCGTTTTGTTCACAATGAAAGGAAAATAACAGAATTTGGAACTGGAAAAACGTAACATGAAAATTCAAAAATGAAAATTAAAACATTGTTTGTGTGTCATTATTTAAAGAATTTTTGTTTGTTTGTTTGTTTGTTTTACAAGAATATACTGTTTTGTTTTGTTCACAATAATAGGAAAATAACAGAATTCCGAACAGGATAAACATAATATATGAAAATATAAAAATTACAATTAAAAACCTTTTTTTGTGTGTGTGTCATCATTTAAATTTAAACAATATTATACAGTTTTTTTGTTTGTTTTATTTAGTTTTTAGGCTCGTTTTGTTCACAATGAAAGGAAAATAACAGAATTTCAAACTGGAAAAACGTAACATGAAAATTTAAAAATGAAAATTAAAACATTGTTTGTATGTCATTATTTAAAGAACTTTTGTTTGTTTGTTTTACAAGAATATACTGTTTTGTTTTGTTTACAATAATAGGAAAATAACAGAATTCCAAACAGGATAAACATAATATATGAAAATATAAAAATTACAATTGAAAACCTTTTTGTGTGTGTGTGTCATCATTTAAATATATTTTTATTGTTTACAATGACAGGAAAATAACAGAATTCCAAAAAGGACAAATGTAACATGAAAATATAAAAGTTAAAAAATAATAATAATAATAAATAGTGTGTGTATGTGTGTCATCATTTAAAGTTTTTTTCAAGAATATGCTGTTTTGTTTTGTTTTGTTTTTTTGTTTTGTTTTGTTTTGTTTTGTTTTTGGTTTTGATTTGTTTTGATTTGTTTGTTTTTTTATTTATTTATTTGGCTTGTTTTGTTCATGATAGGAAAATAACAGAATTTCAAACAGGATAAACATAATATATGAAAATATGACAATTACAGTTTAAAAAAAAAAATGTTGGTGTGTCATTATTTAAAGAATTTTTTACAAGAATATAATTTTGTTCACAGTGATAGGAAAATAACAGAACTCCAAACAGGATGAATGAAACATATGAAAATACGAAAATCAAAAATAAATACATTTTGTTTGTGTCTCATCATTTAAAGAAGTTTCTGGTTATGTTTTGTTTTACAAGAATGTACTGTAGCTGGTTTTGTTTTGTTCACTTTGGCAAGAAAATGAACTTAATTCCTGACAGGATGAAGAAAATAAAACATTTAACAAGATTATTACCAGGATCTAAAGATAGCCAATGGTCTGTAATGGATTTAGGGTAATTTTACATTCATTTATAGTAATTTTGTATTTTTAACCATCTTTTGAAATGTTAATATCAAGCTGATGTCTGTAATTCCATCTGACAGGATGAAATTGTTACCTCACAGTACCTCACAGATTTGATCAAATCTATAAAACCATACTACACTTACACAAATATTGTTTTCGCTTAAAAAAATGTTAACTGTAATTGTGAAGTTCTTATAAAATAAAGTTAAGTAATAAGAATTCCATTTTTAAAATGTGTATGTTTAATATTTTATCCAATAATGAATATGGGAACAGGGAATGACGCACAATGCTGGGAAGAAGAGTTTGGTTTTGGATTTCATCATTGGTGCTACGTCAGCCTCATTCACAATCAAATAAATAGTCTATAGCACCTATTTGTGAAAATATATCATACCATGACACATCTGATCAGTTTTTTTCACAGCAGTCCCTGCATTTAGACAAAAACTGCATGAAGGAACAACAGTGCCATCAGGTGGCCATACAAAACAAAACATCTGAAATACACAAAAGGTGCTTGACATCATAATTAACATCAGGGCCATCGCCTTAAGAAAAAAAAATTATACGTTTAAAAACTTTATTATTATTATTATTATTATTATTATTTATTTATATATATATATATATATATATATAATTTTATTTTTTATTTTTTTAATTATTTATTTTTTTTTATGTAGTCAGAAGTCATCAGTGTACAGGTGATTTAAATAACCTTATACACAGATCTGGTGAACCTAGAATTTGTATTATTATTTTTTGTTTTGTTATTTTTTATTTTTATTTATTTATTTATTTTTTTTTTTTTTGTATGGCAGGAAAATTAACATAATTCCTAACAGGTTGAACGTAACATGAAAATACAATAATTAAAAATAAATAATATTTATGTTAAGTTTTAAAAAAAGAAAAAGAAAAACAACTAAAATGAAAATAGAAAAATAAAATTGAATTATTATTTTTTTTTTTTTTTTACCAAAGATCATAATAATATATCAATGACACTAAAATAACACTGGCATATGTAACATACCATAGCACTTTTTTGTCCGTTAGCTAACTTGTTTACTGTTTACGAAAGCAAACCCACTGAACTCCATAGTGTAATGTTCAATTAGATTTTAGAGTCTCAGGTGCAAATAAGGCATTGTGAAGGATTGCACAATATATAGAACAAGATGTAAGCTTATAAACACTTTCTTTACACCTGAGACTCGAAAATCTTGTTAAACATTTGCATTTATCCAAAGCATGTAGCCTACAGCAGTAGAGGCCTGCAGGCTGAAGCAGACAGTACAAACTAGCAGAGCGCTAATGTGATCTTCATCTGATGATGCCTCAGTACAGCTCACACCAGCCTCCCTCTCGCTCCCTTTAATGCAGGGAAACATCTCTCACAGTCTCAAAGCAATAAAGATTTCTGGTAACATTTCTGTTTTAATAAGGCACATTGCTGCCGTGAAGACTCTTTAGACATTAGGGGCGGAAATAGCACATTAAATAAGGCTTTCATCGATTGCATCATTTTTATTATGGACCGCAAAAAAGATCTTCTTTCGAGAATAAAATGCTAGTTAGTTGCCAACCCGCACGGCTTTATTCCCAGTGTCTGCGTAAATCATCTCAATGAAGCAGATATTTCTTTGGCATGAACGGCGGCCATTGGAGACGGTTTTGAATGTTTGCACATGGCAGTAAAAAGAAAATGATGTGTCTCGCTGTGCTAGGGGTGGATGGAGAGGAACATGATTAAATCAGATTTATAGACAAATCCAGCCATCCCACTGAGGGATTTGAAAGCATCCTGCTGAGGGGACATTTACAGGACCATTTTAACTGGAAATGTCCATACTCTCGTGCCAAATCGAGGTGCAATTCTCCAGTGCACAATGGCAAAATTCCACTCAGTTTGTCAATTAAATTCAATTTGTCTGTACAATCGAAGTAAGTGGTAAACAAAACCGCTTGGATGCCAGCATGCATATTGAACGGCTATGAGTGTGATATTGCATTTATACAACATTTTGACGGCACGTGTGTGGATACATAAGAAACAACATGGGAGTGTCTTTACAAACCCTCTTTTGTACGAACTACTTCCTTCCGCCACAGATTCAAATTTCAGTTTGACAGTTTAACATCTGAGCCCAACCCTGTGTTACTAATTCGAAAACGTCAATTTAGAGTAATGAAGGAACATTGAGTTGTTACACTGAAAGCTTATTGTATTACTGTACTAAAAGCTCACTGTATTATGTAGAGTAATATGAGAGAGAGATGGCATGAGCAAGTGTAATTACCTGCATCCATTCATTCTTCATCTCAATTTCATTTGTTTAAATGTCCACTTTGTCTACAATCCTTTCATCTGTTAAGGGTGATTTCCGATGACAGCAACTGTGTTTACAACGGTGTTTCAGTCTCTTTACTGCTGACTCACTCATGAAAACAGTCTCTTATCACCATCTAATGGCGGAACAATGAAACTAATCAGCATCACAAACACACATACGTTTCCCAATACTAAATACTATGATTAAATACTACTACATAGTAATATTTATATATATATATATATATATATATATATATTTATTTACGGTAAAAAGAAAAAAAAAAGTGGCAGTTGTGGTTGCCCGAATTTTACCGTAAAAAATACGGTAGCAACATTTTACGGTTTTCACTTAAATTTACAAATACTGTAATTTTATTAACTGATATAATGTTAATGTACTAACCTATTGAAGTACTGAAATGTGTTTTGTACCTTTGTAATACACTGATAACCACCAAAAGCAGGTGGTGATGAGAAATGAAACTAATCAGCATCACGAACACACATACGTTTCCCATTACTAAATACTATGATTAAATACTACTACATAGTAAAAAAATATATATATTTACGGTAAAAACAAAAAAAAAAGTGGCAGTTGTGGTTGCCCGAATTTTACCGTAGAAAATACAGTAGCAACATTTTACGGTTTTCACTTAAATTTACAAATACTGTAATTTTATTAACTGATATAACAAACACTAAACACATCATGGTAACACACAAGAAACTGAAATAATGCAATAAACATTAATTTAACAACATTAGATTTAACTTACAACCCTAATGTACAAAACTGCTAAAAAAAAAAAAAAAAAAAAAAAAAAAAAAAAAAAACTAAGAAGAAAGTTATTTCAATAATTTAAAAAAAAAAAAAAAAAAAAAAAAGTAACAGGGAATTCTGGGAATGTCACTTACGGTTACTCACTGTAAATTGTTAACCAATGTTAACCATATAAGAGGTTTTTACTGGAG